>NC_048893.1:50040383-50344892 GCF_011077185.1 Oxyura jamaicensis | reverse complement strand
GGTCGATGCTGGGTCTGGTCTTGTTCAATATCTTCATCAACAACCTTGATGAGGGAACAGTGTCCAGCCTCATCTAGTATGCCAATGATACAAAGCTGGGAGAAGTGGCCAACACGCCAGAAGGCTGTGCTGCCATTCAGCAAGACCTGGACAGGCTGGAGAGCTTGTCAGGAAGAAATCAAATGAGGTTTAACAAAAACAAGTGTAGAGTCCTACACCTGGGAAGGAACAACTGCATGTACAGGGTAGAGGATGACCTGCTGGAGAGGAGCTCTACAGAGAAGGACCTGGGGATCCTGGTGGATGACAGGTTGACCATGAGCCAGCAGTGTGCCCTGGTGGCCGAGAAGGCCACTGGGATCCTGGCGTGCATTAAAAGGAGTGTGGCCAACGGGTCAAGGGAGGTGATCCTCCCCCTCTACTCTGCCCTGGTCAGGCCTCACCTGGTGTACTGTATCCAATTTTGGACTCCCCGCTGCAAAAAAGACAGGGATCTCCTGGAAAGAGTCCAGCAGAGGGCCACAGAGATGATACAAGTCCTGGATCATCTTCCCTATGAGGAAAGGCTAAGAGACCTGAGTTTGTTCAGCCTTGAGAAAAGAAGACTGAGAGGGGATCTTATCAATGTTTATAAATACTGGTGTGGGAGACAAAGGGATATGGCCAACCTCTTTTCAGTGATCTGTGGGGACAGGACAAGGGGCAACGGCCACAAAATGGAGCATAGGAAGTTCCACACCAATATGAGAAAGAACTTCTTCACAGTCAAGGTGACAGAGCACTGGAACAGGCTGCCCAGGGAAGTTGTGGAGTCTCATTCTCTAGAGATATTTAAGACCCGTCTAGATGCCTACCTGTGCAACCTGCTTTAGGGAACCTGCTTTGGCAGGGGGGTTGGACCTGATGATCTCTTGGAAGGTCCCTTCCAACCCCTACAGTTTTGTGATTCTGTAAATCAACTTATTATTTTCATAATCTTGTGTCAAACCAATTTGATAGGCTATACTGTTCAGATCAGTAATTGGTGAAATATCTGTACAGCTATATATTGTAGCTTTGTCTCATTCTAGTAGTTCTCTGTCCAGTCTTAACACAGCCTCTGTAAAAGAGCAAATACATTCTCATGAGGAAACCTTATGAGAATCTCTCATTGTCCCTGCCAATGAGAAATATGCTCTTTCACTACACCGAGGCTTTTCATCCTATGCAAGATGAAAAGTAAGATGGAAGGAGGGTGAAAAACTTTCCGTATTGCTTAATGGAGGTTTTGTTTTGTTTTAATTGCAAGTGTCTTTTAGAGCACTTTTTATGCTGTCTTTATATCCAGCCACTTCTTTTGATATGAATAGTCTGTCACTCCCAAGTAGTAAAAATGCTACCTATATTTAGTCTGTATCAATTTTCTGATTTTGATATTGTATTCATGCTGCTCAGAAATGGTGGAAAAAGAGAGAATAAAGAGAGCAGCACTTCTGGATTTGTTCACAAGTATTGTCTGATGGCCCAGTACTAATGCTTAATATTTTATCTGAATGAAAGATACGGAGTCTATTTTCTTATCTATTTGTGGACAGGCATTAGATTTTTTGGTATCTAATTAGGAGCAATAGCTCCTAATCTTGAGGGGATTTCCTCTGTGCATGTTGCTTATCTTCATAATATTTGATTTTTTATGAACATAAAAAAAATCTTTTGTATTTGTTATTAAGCAATGGATTCAAAAATAACAGTGTGGTATGTGCCTGCATACACCCAGAAGTGCACACACGCGTAAATGCACAGGACTTTTTTCCTTGAGGAAATTGAAATCCAGTTCTCATTGCTTTGAGTGACAACAGAAGAAAGAAACACTTAACTTTTCAATTTTCACTGTTAAAATACATTCTACTATAGAGCAAATAACTTTTTAAAAATGCTATCAGAAGTCAAACTCAAGTGTTCAGAATGGTATTATGTCTGATTAGAAATGCATACTACATAAGAAACTGATTTATTTTACTTTATGGATAACTAATCGGGATAATGCATCCAGATTTGTACAGAAATTTTGTGAATCAAGATTGACATAACAATGGACTCCACAGGTCATCTCTATATCCTTTCCTAAAGATTAAGTATATTCTTTTCTACTAACCTTCAATTGTGCTTATTACAACAGGATTGTGCTTATTACAATAAGATTTTTTTTAAATATTTTAAAAACGTACCACAAGTCATGAAGAGATTTAAAAAAAAAAAAAAAAAAAAAAAATGTGCCCTTTGTGTTTGTTTCTGTTTCCAGCACTCAGACTGGTCGCTCATTATAGTACAATGGTAACGTAACATGCCACCAACTACTTTAACTAAGTTATATAAAATAATAATTAACTTAATATATAACTTAACTAAGTTAATAATATAACTTAAGTATATTATTAATAAATTATTAATATTATAAATTATTAAATATTATTAAGTTAATAATATAACTTAACTAAGTTATATAAAATAATAAGTTTTATTTTACAAATCTTCCAGAATATCTGGGTAAGATACCAACTATATAACCAGTTACTAGTATACCTGAAATTTTGGTCGCTGTCCCAGATATCACAGTCCATGTTCCAAAACATCAAAACACTTACCTCTTCACAACAGAGTTAATTTTTTCTTGGGTCCATAATTGATCTCTAATTGCTCTAATGTCATCCAAAGGTGGTCATCTCCCCTGGCAGACGTGATTCTGAATTAATAAGCATAATTAATACAATGAATATTTTTTTCCTATAAACTGCAACTAACTCATTTTTTCTCCACAAAAGAGAGCAGAATACCATTGGATGTGTGCTTCGATGTGTATCATAGAGATTATTAGCTTGGAGACATGACCTAACCCCTTCAATATCATATTTTTACTTGTTGCATAGATGTAGAAAATTATACACTAGAGAACTAGCAGGATAACAATGATTTTAAGTGCACAGAATGATAAAATTTATTGGAAAGTAGGTAGTGTAGATAATTGCAGTCTAGATTTATCCTTTTAACTTATTGTTTTCCTGACAGCACAGTAGTCCTAAATGTTGGAGTTCTCTCTTGAAGCAACTAGTGAGTAACTAGTGAGCCTTCAGTGGCTGTAACATAGATACACCCATTGCTCTAAGCCAGACAGTGGGAAAAGTCTGGCATTAACTGCATCTCTGATGAAGCATGGTCACTTTCTGCTCCTGGCTGGCTGCCTTAGATTATGTACACACCAAAGAATTCAGTGAGCACAGGAGAATCTAGTGTTCAAGGGCTCATAGGTAATTAAAAATAAATAAAGAAATAATTATAAGAGCAAAGCTGGGCATTTATCATTCACTTGTTTTGTTCACAAGGAAAATTTTAAAACACTTCATTACAGTCAGGAAAGCATAGTATATTGCTCATGTGGAACTAGTGCACAGCATTTAACACTACTCATTTACAAAAGTGGGAATAGTGCTATGCAAATGGGAGAAATAAAAAGGAGTTCTAACTCTTATTTTAAAAAAGTAGTTTTAATTTCAGCATAAAGTATCTGTTTTTCTTGGGAAGAGAAGTCTTAAAACTTCTTTGATAAATAAAAATGAATAAAATATCTTTCACTCTTACCTGTAACTTTGAAAGCACAGTAAGGAAACAGAAAGGGAAAACAGTCTCCACTGATTGAGATAGAGCTTTAGAAACACATTGCAAGCCTAAGAATTGTAAAATTGTTGCCTAAAATTTTGTCACCCTTCAGAAAAAAAAAAAAAATAATAATAATAATAATAAAAAAATCATTGTAATTTCATTAGCAACTACCTTATGCTGTATCAGATAATTAAATTATAGAATACTAAGAAACATTGAGCAACTCCCAGACTTTTAATTCAGACACCATCTTTGACACAGCTCTGCAACTGTCACAGCTGGGTTTTGCCTGTTTTTATGGAATAATGGTACCTATTTATTGTATGTGCCCATTTGACATGAAACTGTCAGAGGTTAACTCAATATGAAAGAAATAGGTGTTTTTCACAGTACTTGGGTTTTTCATAAGTCACAATACCACTGTCAATAAGAAATTCAGAGGTTAACTTTATTACACAGACACTCTCATTCAGAACATAGAAATAATGTTCTGAACATTACTAAAAATAACTAAATAAATAACTAAATAAATAACTAAATAAAATAACTAAATAAATAACTAAAAATAATTTCTCAGAGGCAGTGTCTTGTTGTCCCACACAGTTTCAGAGAGTTTGATATTGGGAGATTTAGTGCATGCAGACATGACTGTCAGAAGGATCAAGAATTTTTCTTTTTCTTTCTTTCTTTCTTTCTTTCTTTCTTTCTTTCTTTCTTTCTTTCTTTTTTTCTTTCTTTCTTTTTTTTTTTTTTCAGAAAGTGACATAAGGAGAGCTGGAGTGGAGGACTCAGTGTTGGTGTGAATTTCCCCACCTAGGTGGACTCTCCAAAAGAGGCAATGCTGATTACTAATATCTTCCCTTCAATCTCCAGGGCAGGAGGGAAATGCAGATATATAATGCTGTAAGAATGGAACAGATATGTGCTGATTGGCTGGCTTCTGGAGCTGCGTTACCCTATGATTTTATTTGTAGCATGGATGGGACTGGGCAGGGAATCATGACACTGATATTTGGTATATGACTGTCAAGCTGCAGAATAGTTATTCAATGATATATGAACCATTTTCTGAATTACTGGTTGTATGTTTCACAATTCTTTTTCCTTTTTAAGTCTAAATATGATGAAATATTAAATTATGTGTGTGCTTCTATTGATACAGTGGAGAGCAGAAAATACAAAAATAATAATTTATCCAACCATTTGTGCAAGGAATCGAATCATAAGTCTCCAAAGGGGGTATTTATGTTTTTCATTAAGAAATGGATCCCATTTGAAATGCCATCTTTATTTAGGTAGTTTAAAGACATAATGAGAGTTCTCAGAATAAATAGCCTGGTATCTACTAGGGGTTTTCTAGTGGTGGAGTTTTTTCTATCCACGTGGATGGTTACCTAGATTTAACATAGAAGTTGATTGTTAGGAATATTTTTTAATAAACATCAAATAAAATATGTATATTTAAAATGTCCAAATGTATTAGAAAATTTCCTGAACACCTTTTAATTTACAGAAAGAAACTGATTGTTGATTTATGTCTTCAATTTTATTTTCCATTAGACATAGAATCATAGAATCATAGAATATTCTGAGTTGGAAGGGACCCACAAGGATCATCAAGTCCAACTCCTTGCACCGCACAGGTCTACCCAAAAGTTTAGACCATGTGACTTAGTGCACAGTCCAAACATTTCTTAAATTCATACAGGCTTGGTGCAGTGACTACTTCACTAGGGAGCCTGTTCCAGTGTGCAACTACCCTCTCAGTAAAAAATCTTCTCCTGATATCTAGTCTGAACTTCCCCTGCCTCAGCTTCACCCCATTCCCGTGGGTCCTATCACTGGTGTTTATGGAGAATAGGTCACCCACCTCTCCACACCCCCTCGCGAGGAAGTTATAGACCACAATGAGGTCCCCCCTCAGCTTCCTCTTCTCTAGGCTGAACAGGCCAGTGACCTCAGCCACTCTTCATACAACATTCCCTCCAGGCCCTTCACCATCTTCGTCACCCTCCTCTGGACGCCCTCCTCTGGACACATTGAAGAAGACTGGCCCTAAGATAGAGCCTTGAGGGACCCCATTAGGCAGCCTTTGAAAAAATAATAATAATAATAATAATAATAATAATAAAAAAGTATAGGAAAGTATGTCTCTTCATGCAACTCCTGGCATCCTCTAGCTCAGCTGTCTTTTCAAGAACACTTTTTTAATTTTCAGGCAAAAAAATAGTTCAGGAAAAGAAAAGGGAGAAAAAAAAAAAAAAATCCCAGGGTCTATTATACTTACTAGTTTAATTTGTTCCAGTACAGTGAGAAGCTAGTGAGCTATTATCTAAAGCTCATGGGCCTAAGACCAACAGACAGAAATAAGTTTTGGATGTAGGTTAGACAGAGGTTTCTGCAACAATTTTCCAAATACTGTAGTAGAAGTAAAGAGTGTATCTACTTTTAATACAGAACAAAAGGATATCCATGCCTTCCTTCAATAGATATGATGGCACAAAACGTGGCTTATTAGTATTTGTTTGCTCTTAGATACATCCTAAAGCAGGTTCATGAGTGATAGAATAGACATAATATGGTTAATCCAGAAAATAAAACCATTTTATATGTCTATATGTATGCCTATGCAAGTGTGTATGAGTATTTATTGCCCTAAGACATATACATCAAGTTTCTATAGAAAAGGTATCTAAAATGTTACTCTTCTAACCCTAATATTCAATCAAGAATAATTTCCTGGGATTCAACACATCCTGAAATTTTAAAAAAGACCTCTTAAAAATATTTTATAACCTTTTAAAATTCATTTATTGATCTTTTGTTTTTTGTTGCCAATGAACAAAAGTGTTGAAATTTGTCCTCATTTGAAATATTTTAAGTTAGTAAACTTCTAGTAAACCTAAATATTGAAAAAAGACTTGTGCCAATACAATGCACAATAACCTGAAATCATATAGTGCAGTTGGGTAACTGACCAAGGCCTACACAGGTTTTTGTTTGTTTTTTTGTTTATATAATGTTTTTGTGGGCAAGTTGTGTTTGGTGTTGCTGTATTTGTTTTATTTATTTACTTTTCATCCATGTTCATACATATATGATCTATGAATAAGGAGATGAAATTTTAACAAATTCTGTGAAGAACTTATAAACATCAGACTCACAGTTTTTGTATTAGATTAATAAATCTAAGAAATTAGTAATTTAGGAATTAAAAGTTCTGATCCTGAAGTGTGACAAGGTACTTCTCCAAGGCTCCTCTGCACTCTCAAATCTCACTGAAAGCAGCAGTGATTAAAGTTACTCAGCATCCTTAAGAAACAAGTTCAAATTCATATTATACACTTATAATCCAAACACACCCACACTTAAACCATGCTTGAATAGTGTTGCTTATATTAGTAATGACACAATTAACTAGTTGAGCCCACTCATCCTACTCAGGAATTGGTACAAAGTTGGACAATATTGATGAACCCAGACATTTTCAAGGGTCATAGCAGTTAAAAATTCAGATAATGTGTTGCAGATTATAATCCTATTAAAGGAATAAGAATAAATCTTGGGAAAATAACAGAGGACTGTGAAAGAGATTGCTTTGTAAAAGGTGAGTATTACATTTCATGCATGTCTAAGACTTGAGAAGTATTAACCGGTCAATAACCTGAGATGTAGTAGCTCACAACATAAATGCAAACTGTGTAAATTTTTAAACAACCTTCCCAGCAAAAGTATTAAGGAGGGGATTAATGTCCTGGATTAACACAATTATAATTCTCTACTGAGAAGTTATGGTTAAAATTGACTGAAATACCATGAATCTAATTGAAAATTAAATGTTCCTTTAGAAAAACAACCACAAATGC
This sequence comes from Oxyura jamaicensis, assembly GCF_011077185.1. Taxonomy (NCBI): domain Eukaryota; kingdom Metazoa; phylum Chordata; class Aves; order Anseriformes; family Anatidae; genus Oxyura; species Oxyura jamaicensis. Next base: position 50,337,390 of record NC_048893.1, on the reverse strand, counting down.
ACAGAACACAAAGAGATTACAGTGTGTGAAAACAAACATGGGGACACCCTTCTCAGTTCATTTAGTGATTTGTATATTTGATTAAGACAAATAATTTGTAATATCTGAGAAATTACTGTTATATTTTCTTTCCTTGTCCTGCTGCTCCACTCCATGACTCTAATAGATCTCCAGAAGTACTTCTTGTTTTAGTAAAGAGCTCAGGTATTTCAATGGAAGAGTATAGCATGGGATGAAAGCTGATGGCTCATTAAGTGCTCTAAAGAAAACACATGAAGAGAGAAACTCATGAACAATATAAGGAATATTCTTGGGATAGCATAAGAAAAATTTGGGGTTGAGAAGGTTATCATTCACAACATTGGAACAAGTTAATACTGGTTAGGAAAGGGTGAAAATAACAAATAACTCTTTGGAGATGAAGGAAGGATGAAAGAACTTGGGAAAGAGTATGTGTATGCACTACCGTGGTCCAAAGCAGTACCTAAAATATCTGCCAAAAGTACAGACACAATAAAAAAATCATGACACCCCCACCACTTTCATATTCAGAAACAGGTTTGCTGAATCTTTAAGAAGGTATTGGTTTAAAAATTCACTCTTCCTCAGTGAGATACTTTTTTTTTTTTTTGTAACACAATTTTCCTGATTTGTGTTGTTATGAAACAAAATGGAGGAGATATCTATTATCTGTCTAGAATATATCTATATGGAAGATATAGAAAATAAAAATATATAAGATATATATATATATTAATTTTAAGCTACTCTGTAACACAACAGTCTATATTTTTCCAGTCATTATTACAATCATTATTACATGGAGTTAAGAAGAACATTGTAATATAGAGGTAATTTTGTTTTGGATCAATCTATTGTGCTTCTCCAAAACTTGAAGTATTTTTAGAACTATGCTTTTAGATTCATAACATGAATTAGATCAATCTGTAATTTAGATGTAAATTTCAAGTCCAAATGCCTCCTAAATTAGAATTTCTTTCAAGGATTAATCTGAGATAATCTTCAGTTTAAGATAAATATATCCTATTTTCTTTTTATAGAAGTGTTTCAGAAATGCCTTGGGCAAAGCCACTTATATGATATTAGTAGATTAATGCAGAAACCTATCACAAGCTTTTTCTAAGAACAATACTTCTAGCTTTGAATTTTGTTGCTTTTTCACAATTCTTTTTACATCTAATCTATGTTGTACTTTCTGTCTTTGGAGTGTTCTTTTGCAAAGAAAGTCCTGGAATGGACCTTTTGAGCTATTGATACCACCCCCTGGGTATAACTACTAAAGCTCATTGTTATGGAATTAAATCCTTACTTTTACTTTTTAACCCCAATGACTCCTTTACTGTTTTGACTACATGAAGATTATCCACCTCACACAGTGAAGACATCAACTTCCATTTGCAGGTACAGGCAAGGTGTAAGAGAAATACGATTCTTCTCCAATCTGATGCACCAACCATTACAGCTCAGTCAGGAACTAAAACAGGTAAAGCACCACCAGTCATATCACATGCTTATGCAATATACCTTTTCTGAAAGAAAACAGAAAATGATAAAAATAACAATTTAATTTGAACATAAATATTCAGAACCAGAAATTTTATGCTTTCTCTCATTAGGGGCTAGTACTGAATATTCAATCCACCTTCACGTTATGTATCTTTTGGACTAAGGACTACATCTACCTGTGTTTTTGCAATACTTAAACTCACAACACAGTCAGACTAAAATTCTTCTACAGATGGTAAGGCACTTGAAAATATACATCACTGGATACAATTCCAGTTCTTGCAGTTCTTCATTTACATAAGATATGTATGCACTCTTATATGCAAATAAGTAATTTTACAAATGTGAATTTTTTTTTGAACACACTCAAATAAACCTTTGCCTCATTCAGTGAAAATATATTATGAGATGAAAGAAGACAGAATGGGAAAATTTAAAATAAACCCATAGCCTTTTTGATAATACTGTTTTAATAAAGCTTTCATTAAGAAAAGCAAAATTTTATCACTACTTTTTTTCTAGTATTGATCAAGTAAGAAAGATTTCTCAAATTAGAATAATGAATAATGTTTTCTCAGGTATTTTCCATGTAAGTATGGGAAAGGATACAACAAAAAAAGTTCACGCGAATTGTACCCCAGGTTGAATTTGCAGGTATAAAATATAATTTGTCCTGTTGTGTTGCTGAAAGTAATTACTTCAGCAGCTAGGACAGCAGAGAATATGGCATATATCTTCCTCTCCTCTGCTCTGTGTTTGAGGTACAGAAGTGGTTCTTTGCTTGCTGCTCCAGCTGAAGTGGGTGGAACAGACTCTGAAGGAGAGCAGGAAGTGTGTTGGCTCCAGATTCTATGTCTTGTTTTTTGTCGTGTCTGCCATGAGGACAAGTGTAGACATAGGACATGTACCCTTGCTTCAGTAACTCAGCATGAAGGTGCTGATGGCTGACCTGTTTTCTGCTGCTACAGCCAAGGGAGAAAAGGTTCCTGGCAGAGGAAAGGGGTGAACATCTGGAAGCTGGCTTGTAGGAAAGAGCAGAGCCATGACTTTTTTTTCCTGATCTTGCAGAAATTCCTTTGAGTTTGATAATCATGGCTTTTCACTTTTCCTTCTTACTGAGAGACAGCGATGTACTGTAGTGATGATGAATTTTCCCCTTTTCTTGACATTTTAGCTTGGCTAGAAGCCTGTTTCTCCATCCTCTCCATGTTGTCAGTTCCTATCGCATTATTGCAAACACCATATTTGCTTTTTTTTTTTAATTTCTTCCTCCAAAATTATATGATTAGGTGAGAATTTAAGTTTTTGATTTATGACAGTGCACTGCTCTAATCCTACCCCATGTGCCCATGCATGGAAAAAGTTTCAATGTATATAGCCTGTGTGTAGTCTGGTGGCTCAGAAATCATAAATCAAAAAGAAATGTAAACTGTTCTTTTTTTTCTTTCTTTCTTTTAATTTTAATCCTGTGATTTTCACATCAGATGCATGATATTTTCAGGCCTCACTCATGATTCTCACATGCTTGGAGCCAGTAAAATTACTGTCCCTTGCCACCCACCCACTTCCTGACCAGCTGCTTCAGGAGAAGCAGGTATACCACTACTGTTTTATCCAGTATACAGCATTATATTGCCTTGAAGGGCCAGCATGAGGTTGATCTTTTCCTGATCCCAAGCACATACAGATTTCCTAAGATGCAAGGTACACCTAAAACTTGAGCACAGACAGGGAATAGAGTTTAGTAAGAGAACTTGTTTCAAATTGTTGAACAGTACTGCTTCGTCTTCACAGGAATGGCTCTTGCCTTGGAAAATATACAAGTCTAATTCTGACTATACTTTGCTAGTGAATAATAGTGAATAATAGCTCAGACACATTCTACAAATTAAAAATACTGAGACAAAACTACATTTTATTCCTATAATTCAAAGTGGAAGGTAAGTATGAAATACAGAAGTCTAATCAATGTCAGATGAGGGATTGAAAGGTTAAATCGCTGCTTTTTTTTTTTTTTTTCCTTTTTTCTATTTCTTCTGAAAACCAGAAAGAACCCTTTGAAAAACAAAGCATAAAGAGATCTGAATAGTTCTGGCTTAATATTATTTGTCAGAAACCTAAACTGCATTCATGTAAATGATAGCTGACCAGTAAGTATTTCATAGGTGTCATTTCATTGCTTACTCCCTTGTCAGCCTCTGCAGCTCAGGACAGCTAACTTTCTCACTAATTCTGCTTTAAGGTTTTGCTTGGAAATGGGAGACACTGTAAGGCTATAGCTGTAGGTCATTGTCACAGGAAATCTATAGTGTGGCAACACCATCAGTTCCATAAAGACAAAAATTATCTTGTGAACATTCACTGGCTGTAGAGAAAACAAATCCAAGAGATTCTCCTTAATGGAATGATTTAATATGACACATTTTGAATAGAGGGAAAAAAAAAAAAAAAAAAAAATCTTCTAATGCTAGCATTTTACTTGAATATCCTTGTACATGTTAAATCTTTATATACATATATATTTAAAATGGTTTATAAACCAAGTTTTTGGACATAAACACATACTTCATTCTCACACATGCATTGCGGGATGATGACATTAAAGCAAAGTACTTGGAGTAAAAAATGTGTGGTGAAAGCTGAAGTATGTTGAAGTCAAAGAAAGCTTTACTACTCATTTCTATGCTTAAATTTTCATTCCAGAGTATGCACTCTGCCAGAATTTCTTATTATAACAGGCAGATTGCATATTTTCTTACTCTGAAAACTATCTGTTCAACTTTATCTGCTGTAATTATCTGCTTAACTTTAAACATGTAAGAAATCTACTTGGGCTTTCTGTATCTCATTTTTCTTTACATCTGTGATAAGTTCAAAACATTTCATTGTCAACCAACTGAAGATGAAGCAAAATTAAAACTGCCATCTGCACATGGAAAGCAGACTGAAATACTAATTGTCATTGCAGTGCGTATAAGGAATCTATTTTGCTGTCTTACAATACAATCCTTTCGTGATAAAGATACAATGTCTGAGGCTAGTTTTTATAATGTGTATTATTATCACCCTTGCAGGACATGAGTCAGAACAGATCCAAACATGGAGGCACAGTGCAAGGGTACGCTTTAGATCCCCTCACAATTGAAGTCTCCAAAGCAAGATGTTGGAAAGTCAGAAGTCTGATTGGCTATGTTATCACCTTATTTTACACTACCAAAATGCATTTTCTTCCTCATGGGAGAGAACGATTCTGAATCCTTTCCTGAAGATAGTTTCCTATGTACTTCTTTCAAAGATGGAACAGAGTTTGCTTCTTCCTCATAAAAAGCAGCCATAGATGTAGATAATTCAGTGGTTAGAGCACTTAAACTCACTTGCCTGGGGGTTGTATTATAACCTGCCAATCCTCCACATGCAAACTACCCACAACTCATTAAGTTTTCCAAGAGTGTGTGGGAGGGCAAACTTCACCTCTGCCTTTGGAAGAGTAATTCTCTGAAAGAAAATAATGCCAGTTTCAGTGGACCACAAGAGGCAACAGGCAACAAGTGAAAGCTTGACTCTCTCATCCAGTAACTGGGACACTCCCAGGAGCTGGAAAGCCTAGTCTGATCTTTACCCTCACAGTATATTTCAAGGTAAACAGTCTTTGGAGGAGGCTCACCCTCAGATGAGTAGCTGAGCTAGGGAGAATTGTTAACTTCTGCTCTAAGGCTCTACGGCCCAGGTAATCTTTGATTATATCCACAATAAGAAAACAGATTTAATACACGAATGGAGAATGTTCTTCCTCATTTTTCTTCACAGATAACCTGCTATTAGAGTACTGCTCTAAAGCTGAGAGCTATGGACTTGATTCCCCTGCAACAGCAACAAGATTTGAGCACCTACGGTAGTTCAAACTGATGTTAAAGCTATAGCTAGTTTCTAAATTGGCTGTTAAACCTACTTATTTACTTCCAGCTATCACTGCATCTTATTCCAGTGCTCACCTCTTCTGCGTACTGAGTCACATAGGAAACTTCTGTTCTCCTCATTCTCATAGAATCACAGAATGGCTGAGGTTGGAAGGGACCTCTGGACGTTAAGTGACTCAACCCCCCTGCTCAGTCAGGATGACCTAGGGCATGTTACCTAGGATCATGTCCCAGGTGGATCTGAAGATCTTTAAGGAGGGAGACTCCACAGCCTCGGTGGGTAGCCCGTGCCAGTTCTTGGTCAACCTCATAGTAAAAAAAGTGGTTCCTGATGTTCATGGGGAACATTCTGTGTTTCAGTTTGTGTCCATTGCCTCTTGCCCTGTCACTGGGCACCACTGGAAACAGCCTGGCTCTCATAGTGAGAAAATACAAAACCAACTGTTTCAAGTGTTGAAAATTCTTTGGCTAGAAATGAGATAATCATTTTTATTTTTCCCTTATTTGAACTCTGTCACTCTTGGCTTGCATCTACTTACCCCCTGAGTTCAATTTGAGATTATTCATTCCTTTCCCTTTTCGGCTGCCAAAAATGATAATGACATGGTAAAAGCAGCAGCAAAGTGGAGAAAGGACAAAGTCACTTATTTGGCACATAACATACCTATAACCTCACTACTTTTCTCTGTCCTGTTATGCAGAACTCTGCTCCTTGATCTTGTCTCCACAGCATCGAGTCTGCAAACACACACAAATCATTCATGTGCTGGGTGAGTGTATGGCTGCACTTGTAAATTTGCTTGGCAAGAGCCCAACATTATAAGGGAGCTCTGAGGACACTGGCTGGGTTGTACCTCTCAAGGGACAAGACCTAGCTGCTGAATTCTGATCAGACTTATAGGCTTATATACAAGCAACAATCTGAGCTTTGGTTGTCTGAGCTCACAAGACAGAGTTTAAAAAAAAAAAATAGTTAAAAATAAGGCAAGAAATTTCTAGTGATTTTTCAGACCCCCAGCTTTGGTTTCCCAAAGTGTCTGTGCTTGTTTCATTTTTTTTCCCTGGCCTTAACTTTACTTAAATGTAGATTCTTTTTAAGGTTTGTATAATTATGTTATTTGTTAACCTGAGGGCACTCAGCTGATCCCTGGTTATTGCTTGATCTGTTTAATAACAAGACTCTTCCTGTACTTACAAGTGTTATAATTGTCAAATATGAAATGGTATGCTGAACCATTGTGAAACTATGTGTCTCATGACACATCTGTCAGTGGGCATATTATAGTCCATTTTTTCAAATGTTTGGGGCTTTTTTTTTAAAAAATAAATTGCATTTCCTACTACTATTCTATTCTTTATAACTGAGACTACATGAATGATAATTAAAACTCATCAAGCTACTACAGGCACAGATATTAAGAGACTTATACAACACTATTGATAAAAGGATAGAAAAAACACTAAGAATTCATTATGTATGCTGTCATCCAATCTTTCAAAAACATTAATATAATAAGCTACTGAAGTTAAGATCTCCCTCTTTGAAATTCAGAAGTTAAACTCTTATTTCATTTGAACTCCTAAATCAATTGTAAATAAATTTGTGAATGAATTTAGGAAAGTATTTCCTAGAGAACATTTTCTTGATTTTGTTTTTAGTTTTAATACTCAAGATTTTTTAAGCATTTTCTCCATGAGTCAGCATAATTTCTGATTTTTGACTTATTTCAACTCTATTTTAAATATGCTGCCTTGCTGAGACCAAAAGCAGAACTCTTCCTCAGTTAAATGGTCTGTGATTCTTCCTGTCAGCTATTTATAACCTGACCTTTTACAACTTTAGGTAAGCATATTCTTTTGTCTTTAAATCCCCAAAGATGAGGAAGTTTGTTGCTGACACCAATGGTGAACAAAGAAAAAAATGTCCCAGAGCTTCATTAAGATCTCCAGATGGAGAGAAAAATTTTAGGTAAGAAAACCATCCATGTATGTCTGCTGATGAAAAACAAACAAACAAACAAAAAACAGAACTACAAACTACAGAAATGGGACAATTATTTGACAGCTTAGCATCACTGTTGCTGTTATTTTTAAAATCCATAATTCTATTGTGGTAGTCTTTCATTTTTGGTAAGTTATCATTCTGGATTCCTGTTGTCTAAAACCAGTAGTTCAGTGGGTAGACTCCAGTGAGCCTTTCCTAACTAGCTATGATTGATCCACCTGAGCCATGTAATAAAATGATTTACTTCTCCTTCCATATGCTGTAAGATCTTCAGAGGTAACAGTTGGATCACCTCACTATCAGCATTAGCTAAACCAGGACAACTGCTGGTAGGTGGTAGAAAGAGTGCACTGGATACCTTGTCTGCCATTGCTCCCAACACCTTTCATGAAGAAAGGACAGGGTCTAGGACTGTAGCAGAAGGATCCAGAAGACATCACTGTCTTTGCATACCTGATTTCAAATTTTTATAAACACTTGGGGTTTATTTTAGACTCTCGGACTCATTGAGGGAAATGCAGTTTACTATACCAGATTTCAGAAATGCTTAGGATTTGAAAATTTTCAGGAGATATCCAAAAACAACAGAAAATTGTTGTTTTCATAGCTAAGAAGTTCCTGGGAAAATATTTTTATTTATTGGTGGCCAATACTTTTGTCAGCCATTTCAAAATGTCAGCATCCAAAGGTCTCACTGCATCACAGGCTGTCATATGCTAAGGTTCAACAAAATGTAGTGGAAAACAAATCTTGTATTAATGCACAGAACAAGTATAGCGTATATTCATTTCAAAGTAATTTTTAGCAAATCTTAAAATTATTAATCATAGAATCATTAAGGTTGGAAAAGACCTCTGAGATCATTTGGTCCAACCATCCCCCTACCACCAATGTCACCTACTAAACCATGTCCCTAAGAACCATGTCCAACCTTTCCTTGAACACCCCTAGGGATGGTGACTCCACTACCTCCCTGAGCAACCCGTTCCAATTCCTGACTACACTTTCTGAGAAGAAATTTCTCCCTGTTTCCAACATGAAACTCCCCCGGTTCAACTTGAAGCCATTCCCTCTAGTCCTATAACTAATTATCTGTGAGAAGAGGTCAAACCCCAGATCCCCACAACTTCATTTCAGGTAGTTGGAGAGAGCAATAATGTCTCCCCTGAGCCTCCTCTTCTCCAGACTAAACAACCCCAGGTCCCTGAACCACTCCTTATAGGACTTGTGTTCCAGGCCCTTCACCAGGTTCTCTGGACATGTTCCAAGGCCTCGATGACCTTCTTGTAGCAAGGGGTCCAAAACTGAACACAGTACTCAAGGTGTGGCTTCACCAGAGCAGAATACAAGGGGACAATCATCTCCCTGGTCCTACTGGCTACACTATTCCTGATACAAGGCTGTTGGCCTTCTTGGCCACCTGGGCACTCTTCTGGCTCATGTTCAGGTAAGCATCAACCAACATCCCCTGATCCTTTTCCTCTGCACAGCTTTTGAGCCACTATCTCCCAAGCCTGTAGCGTTGCATGGGGTTGTTGTGACAAAAGTGCAGGACCCAGCATTTAGCCATGTTGAACTTCATCCCATTGGCCTCTGCCTGTCAATCCAATCTGTCCAGGTCCCTCTGCAGGGCCTTCCTACCCTCCAACATGATGAGTTTAATGGCAAAGAATCCCAAAGCACTGTCTGTCATGTGAAAAAGAATTGAGCAAGAAATTTATATCTCTACATTACTTAAAGTAAAAAAAAAGACAGTTTCCTGTTTAGGAAGATGACTTGAAGCAAGGGAGTAAACACATAAATGCTTGTTTGTTAAGCATGAAGCCTTGTCTGAATTTGGCCTCATCTATTCCAGTGGACATGACCTTCTCATCATAGGGTTTGAATTTGTTTCTATAACTGCTGATGCAAGAAATTCGTTAGGAGGTGCTGTTAGTCAGCTGCCCTTAAGGCTAGTTTATAATTATTGAAGACAATTACAAGATATGTTAAATTATTATACGGTGTTATTTGAGCAGGTTAAAACTCATTAGAAACCACATAAAACCTTATTTTCATTAATGGCATGAAACAATCCAGCACCTTATTTTTGTGTCATAGGCAATTTTCTCTGATGTTACAAACACACCGTCTCATGTATAGTACTGGACTACAGTCATGGCCAAGTAGATTAAGAATGATTCAAAATCATTAGATTTAGGTTCCAATTCCCTTCACTACTGTTAAGGTGTATGTTGGGGAGCAATCTATTAGTAGTGATAGCCTAAATCTCTTTTGCTTCTCCAACCTCTGTTCAAACCTGCTTGTTCTTGATGCCACATTGCTTGTTGTGCTCTGCCAGCTGCAGAAACTCTTGCATAATGTGCACCCACAGCCTGAATGTCTGCATGTGATTTTGCAGAAATCATCTACACTCTCTGAACAACAGTTCATAGCCAGCAAGGATTGCAGGGAAACTTTTCTTATAATGTCTATTTAAAATTTGTCTGCAGGGTTGGTCTTAGTAGATGACTATTGAGGACTTAGCTGAGCTGATCACAGAATCACAGAATCACAGAATAGTCTAGGTTGGAAGAGACCTCCAAGATCACCGAGTCCAACCTCTGACCTAACACTAACAAGTCCTCCACTAAACCATATCCCTAAGCTCTACATCTAAACGTCTTTTAAAGACCTCCAGGGATGGTGACTCAACCACTTCCCTGGGCAGCCTATTCCAGTGACTAACAACCCGTTCAGTAAAGAAGTTCCTCCTAATATCCAACCTAAACCTCCCCTGGCGCAACTTTAACCCATTCCCCCTCGTCCTGTCACCAGGCACGTGGGAGAATAGACCAACCGCCACCTCGCTACAGCCTCCCTTCAGGTACCCGTAGAGTGCAACAAGGTCACCCCTGAGCCTCCTCTTCTCCAGGCTAAAGAGTCCCAGCTCCCTCAGCCGCTCCTCGTAAGACTTGTTCTCCAGACCCTTCACCAGCTTTGTAGCCCTTCTCTGGACTCGCTCCAGCACCTCCATGTCCTTCTTGTAGCGAGGGGCCCAAAACTGAACGCAGTACTCGAGGTGCGGCCTCACCAGAGCCGAGTACAGGGGGACAATCACTTCCCTGGACCTGCTGGCCACACTGTTTCTAATGCAAGCCAGGATGCTGCTGGCCTTCTTGGCCGCCTGAGCACATTGCTGGCTCATATTCAGCCGACTGTCAGCCAAAACTCCCAGGTCCTTCTCTGCCAGGCAGCTTTCTAACCACACATCTCCCAGCCTGTAGCTCTGTTTGGGGTTGTTGTGCCCCAGGTGCAGGACCCGGCACTTGGCCTTGTTGAGCTTCATACCCTCGAGCAGATCGACACACGCACCTAACTTGGTGTCGTCTGCAAACTTGCTGAGGGCGCACTCGATCCCCTCGTCCAGATAATCGATGAAGATGTTAAAGATTAGTGATCTTCCACCACAACTGAATAAACCATTCTGTTGAGTTAGCTGCTGACTGATGACTTTTCTCAAATATAGAAGCTTTATTTCATACAAATTTCATAGGTATTTCCCCCCATTTTGCATGAAGTAAAACTCCTGGGACTACATAAATATAGCTAATCTATGAAACAGCATATTTAGGTTCATTTAAATGTCAAAAGAACAAAATAAATTTAGAAGGTGTAAAAATAAAAAACTAATGTCTCTATTTCCTAAAGAGTAGAATTTAAAAACAAACAAACAAAAAACAATCAAAATAAACAAACAGAAAAAGAAAAAAAAAAAAAAAAAAAAAAAACGAAAAAAAAAAAAAACACTGTCATGTGATGAACTATAGTAAAAACCTGAAACTGCTGAGCTTGGAGATAAAACATCTTTGATTTGAGAAATATTTGTCCTGCTGTTGCACAATCAAGTGAGTAAGGAAGGGAAAGGGTATGTAAGTTTATAGCCCGCCATCACTTATGCAAGACTTTCACCTGAGATTAAGCAGGTTCTAACAGTAAAATTTCAATGGGATTATAGTTCCTATGTCTGCTAGTTACATTGTGAGTGTTTGCTTTGTTTCCACCTTGGATCAGATAAGTAGAAAGCAAGAAAAAGGGTTGGTGATTTCTACCTCTTAACTATCAGGGCTGAGCTGTTGGTTTCCATTTCCTTCATTAAACAAAAGAATGGGAGGAAGACAGGAAGGTAACTGTTTGTGTGAGTGTTCTTCTGAGATCATGTATTTTCTAATTGTGGAGAAAAAATAATAATCTGTTTAAGAATTAAGAAAAAAAAAATCTAACAGACTTGAAAGATGGGGTAAAAGCTTTTCTGATTTGAACCAGCTCTGGCCATTATGAACAGAGTTATCCTAACATGGTTAGCTGATACATAAAAGAAGGTGCTTCCCAGTTTTTCAGTATTTTATACCCCTCAAAGGAGTTCTCATGACTCGGGAGTTATTTAGAAAAAATCTGTAATCCTAATTAGTTACAACGATCTTAAAAATTTGTACTTTGGACAATTTAGCTGACCTAGTTCTCCAGCTTTTGAGGTTAACTTGTCAAGAATATTCATAATTTCTATGAAACATGACATCACAAGTCTGACTTAAGCTATGAAAATGTAAGGATTCGGATTTAACCTTGAAACTCCCTCTCTCTTGCCCATATCAGATGTCAGAATTCATAACAAGACTAAGTGATCATGCATCATTTGATATATTGTATGTAACTTTTTTGAATTACAGATTATAAAAATATGCCTTTTTGATTTGGGCTTTCCTCTTGGTTATTTTTTGAGGGCTAAGTTCAGTAACAACCAATCTGTATTCCACCCAACACAAATAACTTAGTTTAACATTCAAATGATCACATCCATCAGAATCCTGTCAGCATGGGAATATTGCTATCAATATCTCTTAATGACAAAAAAAAGTTCTTTAAAGGCACTTTTGCATAACAAAGCAAGCAGTTTACAATAGTAGATTCCTACCAGGGAGCACAAATTAATCTCAAAATTTACTCCACTGTCAGTACATATTTTAAAAGAAATTTCTTTTCTTTTTTTTTTTTTTTTTTCATAAATTCCCTGTTTTTCTGCCAGACACTAATGAAAATGTCTACAGACATTTCCCCTAACAACACAATACTAAAATGCAGTTGTTAAAAATGCCTTGGTAATATAAACAGAAATGCTATCCAAACTTGTGTCTTTTTGGACTGGATTTACTATTGATGGTATAAGCTTTTTGCAAATCTGTGGATGAAGCTGTCTGGCCCTTGTCTGGATTTAAGCAGATTCAACAAAAGAGCTGAACACCTTTCTCACTGATTGAGAGCAAAAGAGCTGATTGTTGCTAATAGGAGCAGACATAGCCTGCTGATGGCTGGATTTTAAGCAGCTTCACTTGAATTTTATAAATGAGTTTATTATGATCCTAGCATGTGAATTTTGACTTTTACACTTCAAGGACCAGACTCAAGTAACCTTAATAGTAACAGTAGAACTATTTATTAGAGAGCACCCAGTGACTCTCAACAAAAAACACTAAACAAATATCCAGTTAAAAAATAGGCCCTATAGCATAAAATTCAAAACAGATTGAGTCACACAAATGAAGACAAAAAGAAAGTGTTCTTATTCCATTTTACAAAGGGGGATTTCTAAAAATAAGAAATTAGAAGATTTGCCTACAATGACAAAATATGTCAGTGGCAGAAAAGAAAAATGAATCAAGAATTTGTCTGTCTATTGCTCTAAGTATAACCCTCCCAAACTGATTACAATGCTTTACATCTAAATCAAGATCCAAATAATGTACCTCTCAAGTACCTTTTAGCTTAAACCTCTCCTTTCTTTCTATATTTCTAATAAACTTCACAATAGTTTATCTTATCTATACATAGCACATTCAGTATGTTAAACATTATATCAATACAAAATACAATCCAAACCAGTTCTCAACACATTTTGACAGATGAAAAAATATTCGTATATTGATATGAAGACAGCAAAAGAAACACACATCTTCAATTCTTTACACATTCCTCTCTTCTACAAAAAAAAAAAAAGCTGGGCAAAGCATTGTAATTCAGTCTGCATTCTTGATCACCACAAAACATGGTGGAGTTTGGCCCATGTGAATTGGTAGGAGGTAAAGAAGAACCAGGCCTTTCTCTTGAAGAATTCCTCCTCAGCTTTTACAGCCAGACATAGCACAATGAAATGTGTGCTATGCAAACAAGCCAATTATGGTATAATTTGAAAGATATATTCATGATGTGCTTAAAATAATTTTGTCTTTCTGATGGAGGAAATTGAAAAGGCTATGAATACATGTGTAGAAATATTTCAGTGGACCTTTTTCCCTTTGTGTTCACAGAGATTTACCAACCTTGTATATGTGTTTACTCTTAGATTTTTTCATTTGTATTTATTACCTTTTCAAAGCATAATAAGTCTGTATAGAAAAAAATAAAAATAAAAAATAAAAATAAAATCACCTCCTGGAGGATGTGAGCTGGTGCTTAAAGCAAGAATCACTAAGAAATCTATGATTTTAGCAGTGGCATGACACAGCACTTTGGAAAGGGCATACCAGTGACTGTGCTATTTGCATTTAGAAATATTTTACTGTCTTTGTTACTTGTTTATTTTCTCTAAAGCATAAGTACTTTCTAACATATGGGTCAGACCCATAGCTAGAGTGAATTCCCACAGACAACTGAATGTGCTAGAGTTACATTGAGGGTTTGAAAATTATTAGGGCCCACAGCTGTCTTTCATAGGTAATGAGAAAGAATGCTTTGCTTTCTAGTAAAGGGAAATATTGTTAGTATTTTGAGCTGTTTACATACAGTCATACTCCAGTGTGGAGATCATGTCATTCAGAGCTATAGGGCAACACATTTAGGAAGTGTGCTCTGACAGTCTAACACTTCAGCTGCATTTCTCAGGAAAAAAAAAAAAAAAAAAAAAAAAAAAAAGACCTGATTGCATAGCCGTGCTGTAATGGTATGTCTGTGTAAGTGCACATGGCTACAAGTTTGCCTGCAGGGATTTGCAACTATGCCTTGTCTGAGTGTCCATCTCTCATTCCTTACCCATATTTTTTGCATCTGTTGGACATTCTCAACCAGAATTGCCAGAGGAAGGCCTGAAAACTTTCTTCATGTTCCTGCTCTTGTAAATAAAACAGATGACTGAGAAGAGAAGACTCTTACAGGAAGGACTGCTACATAAACATACCCTTGATTAGAAACATAAGTAAGGCATGATACAGAAAAGAAATTGTAAGAATGCCTAAGCATGGGAAAAGCTTCAACTGGAGCTTTTCAGAGAGTAGCAAAATGCATGCAAGATTGAGTCTAACAACATTTAAATTATACTTCTTGTTGCTTTTAGTCTCTGGTGAATGTGGGGATGTTACCAAAAGAGTTTTTACTTCAGTCCTTCCTCTGGGAATGATAGATAGGTAGCTGTGCCTGAATTAGCTAAGGAGGCAACATGGGATCACAGAAACATTAAAAGTGCATCTAATCCGTATAAGCACATGAAACGTTCAAAATGAGACAGAAAACCTAAAATATCCATCACACTGCTGGTGACTGGTGAATGTAATAACTTATAAATAAGAGTATGGTGGGTGTGATATGGGAACAGGAATCAGTCCAGGAATACTGGAGAAGTAGTGAAGGGTGTAGCAGTCATGTTCATCCAATAATTCAGCACTGTATCCTCATTCAGACTGAAGAAACAGTGAGAAATGCTTCATTTACATTCTGCAGCAGTATTTTGTTTCCAAAAACTATAGCTATTAAATAAAACAGTGTTTTGTCAAACTGCAGCAGACTTTCAGCAATTACAATTAGTTTCTACATAGCAATTCAAAAATATATACGTTGCTATCCACATTCAAAATAGAATAACATTGTTCAAAATCATACACTCACTGTCAATTCATGGTGTTAGCAAGTAATATAGTATCTAAGAATCACATGCTGTACTAGGCTTTAACACTTTAGGTTGACATTTTCAATCCATATTAAATTAGGACACACAGTAAGGTAGTATACCTTTAGCTTCCCCTGGACTGGGAAAATGTAGAACTATAGACACAGATCTAGATTGGACTACATCTTGAAAAGAGTAGAGTAAACCATCTGCATTTATTTCATATAGTGGAGAGGTTAAGGGTTGTGTCACCCAGATATATGGGACATTATTGTATTCTTTACAGGGGAGAGGTGGGGATTGTCTGATGATCCCCGAACTTCCCATGGGCCTCATAAATGTCTAGTATTAGAAGTCTGTTCCTCCAAAATTGTCATGACCTTTGTCCTTTCCCTGAGAGGACCTTTAAGTTCCCCTACACTTCATGATTACTGGGCACATGGGAATGAAACTGAATTTGGGTAGAATTTTATGATCTGTATGATAATCCTACTATTTTTTAGAGACAAAGGGGCATAATTAACCACTGATTTCTTGCAGCTTTAATTTTCATTCACTGGATTTGTACTTGCAGTTCAATAGCTGCCCTGCTGGATGTTGTAATAATGAGATGAGTTGTGCCTGAAAAACATTTGGATGCAGATAGGCACCATAACTAACACAAATTCAAAATAGCTAGACCAGACCCCAAGATATGTAGTATTACCAACTCCAACCAGGCCCAGTGCCCACAAAATATGTGATTTGATCAATCTTTACAAGTTTTTTTTTTTTTTTTTTTAAAAAAAAAAAAAAAAAGTCTGTGCCTCCCTCCCACATTCAGGCATTTTAAGCCTGTATGTCTTGCTGTTTTTTTTTCTTCTCAGATAAGATGAGTATAAGTGAACCTTTAATGAAAGCCAAAATTCTCACATGAGAATCTAGAACTTTAAGAAATAAATCAAGTATCACCTCATATTTGACAAACCTTAAGAATTATATTAAAAAATATAAGTTAAAAAAAAAAGTTTGGATTGGGAAAATATAAACATGTATTACTTCCAAGGGAAAACACATGAGAGGAATCTAGTTGTGAAGATTTATATATATACATATATATATAAATATATAAACAAAATATGAAATATACAGATCATTTTAATCATCTTGTTGTCACAAGGGATAAATTTCATAAGTTCTGTGATCAAAGCACGGTGCAGGACTGTCTGCATGTTTATTTAGCATAATTGAGGCTTAAGAATGGTTTTTAAAGAAAAAAGGGTCACCTTTCATTCTGAAATATCATTAGAGAGATGGGATCATATGTTAATGCCACTATCTCTGTTAAAGCAAAAAGAATATTATTTATTCTACTCTTTTTGAAATTCTAAATATTTTACAAGAACGGAGAACAGGAGCTTGGTTAGTGATTATTCAAAGAGCTAGAGACTGAGTCACTATAAAAAAATAGGTATTGACAACATTTTTCATTTATATTTTCATGCTAGGTGTTCCTATTTTGTTTGTTAATGGATGATAGTGTTTTAACAGTTAGTATTCTTCTATTAAGAAGTGGTTTCACTTTTACATTACAAAAAGCTCTTCATTCTAGAGAAATTATATTTTTGATCTGTTTTGTTCTTTTGAGCTTAGATGTTCAAATTCTTGGAGGTCATGCCTTAAATTATCACAGCTGTTCTAGTCCTAACTGGTATTTAAAATATCTGGACCTGTTCCCCAAGACTTTTGTACTGGAGTAGCTTTATCTACAGGGTTACAATAGCTTCCCATTCAGAACACAGACATGACATTCACAGAACTGATGCTGACTTAAATTATCTTTGAATAAGTACCAGACACTAATTAGAAATGTCCTGTTGGAACTGCATATTCTGTTCCCTTGGGAGCTGAGCAGTATGGTGATAAGTGGAAACAAAATAGTTTTTGTTTATTTGTTTCCAGAATATGAAATCAATATAACCACATGGAATTCACACCACTGTTTTTCTAGAATTGCTTAGTCTTGCGGGCACATTTGTCATTTGTGCCTCCTTACCTCATCCAGAATTTTGGGGAGAGCCTAACTTCAGTCACCACACAATTTTAAAGCTCCTGTTTCATTGGTACCCAGCATCTAGCTTGTACCTCTGTCTCTATGAAAATTCAAGTTCAAAACGAGCAATACAGGATGTATCCAGAGCTCTCTCTAAGACCCCAAGAGAATCCCAGAAAAATTAGTTAATTTTTGTCTATGACTATTACTACTCCTATGACTAACTTTGCTTAATGTAATAGTGACAGCGAATAATCTAGATCTTTATCTTCTACAGCAGTCTAATAACTGGATACCCATCCATAAAAATATCTATTACAGAGGGAGGAAAATCAAGGTTTCAGGTTTGTTCTCCTCAAGGAGCTTGAGCCCACAAATCTCAAGACAGCATCCTAGTCGTGAGGCATTGTGAGTGAGAGCACTCAGTGATTTTAGTGAAGGTGTAACATTGTTCATCTAGGCACATAACACTGTGGAGCAGATACAGAGAACAAAGAGGGAGATTTTTTTTATTTTTTATTTTTTTGCATACGGGTTAGAGTACTTTATGTACAAACAGACAGAACTAAAATTCAAAGCCCTGAAATTTCTATGTATTTCATACTTGACTAGCATTGCCCATAAATACATACATACATACTTACATAGAAAAATAAACATTAATAGTAATCATCATTGTCACCATCATCATCTAAACAGACTGCTTTTTTTGGAGGATTATTTTCAGACAAGGCAGGGCTGGGAACTAATTTCCAACAAAGCTGTACAGTCCAGTGTCAGTGCCAGTGCAAGGATGGAAACAAGGCAAAGAATTTGAAGACTGCAAGATAGTCTCTTATAGCAGTAGGGAGCTTTTATGCCACATGAAAGAGCAACCACAGTCTGTGTTTCCTCTGTTTACTGACTTGCACAGGAAATTTAGGTAGTTATGATTTCCCTCTGCTCTCTCCCACCATTTATCCTTTTAGGGACTTATTCTGGTGATACAACTTCTAAATTATCTGAACTGCATTCACCCATTACCTTTCTGAACTTTAACAGCAACAGCTGCATTAATTCATTTGCTGTGTCGCAGTCCTGTGAAGCATACTGTCTCTGAACACCCTTTTCTCTGAGAGTGCAGTGTCACATGGCTCTAACCTTCTGACTTACTCAATGTATTTCAAAGTGTGGACTATGAACAAGGTATGTACATTATGGCACTATGTGAATCTTGTATTTATTTTTCTATGCCCTGTATAATCCTTTAGCTTCCTGTGTCCTCTAGTGTCCACCTATCAGCATTGCAGAAATTAGCAGATAAAACAAATACTTGTTTCCATTTTCTTATCTTTTTTTTTTTTTTTAAAAAAAAAAAAGGAACAAAAAACTTTCTATCCTATAGATTATATCCTCTGCTCTTTCCAACATTCTTTAATAGATGGCATATCAATAATGATATTTCTATAATTATTCTTGTAAGCACTAGCAGCATCTGTGGCGGTATGGCCAATTTTATATATGATCTTCATGCACAACCATTTTATAACACAGATACATTAGGAACAATTTCAGATTCCAGTGGTGACTTTATTTTGGATTTTCTGAATTCTTGACTCTATAATATTAAAATGGGATCCAATTAACCTAGTTTATCTCTTTCAAGTTGTAAACACTATAAACTGGTGAAACGGTTCCCACTCAAGCCAGAAAAAATTAGGTATATGACATCATTCTAGAGAATTTCAATATAATACCTACCTAGGAAAGGTAAGATGAATTAACCCTATGGGAATGCCTTACTCTCCACATACTCACCCAGCTTTTGCTTGGCTGAATCTACCCAGATAATCCTTGAGGGGTGGGGAGGGAAGGTTTGCATGAGTAACTTGAATTTAAAGTGTAACAAACCAGTAAAACGTGAATAGGTGTTTATTAGATCTGGATGGAATTCAGTGTACTAGTGAAAAAACATCTTATGTGGACTGGATATAAGTATTTGTACATCTGCAGATGGCATTTCACACTTGCTGAAGTATTCTTTATTTCTGAAATTGTAGCTCTTGGAGGGAAGGAGGCACCCTGCTACCAACTTGACTTGATATCTCAGGAAGAACACAGAGATCTTTGCCATTCAGAAGATGATTGGTAAGGATCAAAGGGCACACTAAAACAGGTGATGTCATAGTAGGTATCTACCAGAGGCTTCTGGACCAAGAAGGTGAAGTCCACAAAGTCTTTCTGTAACTGGAGGAAGCCTCATGATTGCTGGCCCCTGCACTCAGGGAAACTCTAACCACCGGATGTCTGGGCAATATGGCGTGGTGCTAGCAATCCAGATTTCTGGAGTGTGTTGATGGTACTGTTTTGATGAAAGTCAAAGAGCTGCTGCCTGTGGAGAAACCCACATAAGACCAGCCCAGGAAGGTTGGCACCCCGCAGGAGGGACCCCACAACAGAACAGAGGAGAGGAGAGAGCGACCGCAAAGAAGCAGTGGAAACAAAGCACCATGAACTGATGGTAGCCCCCACTCCCAGCCCCCCTGCGCCACTCAGGGCAGGGAAAAGGTGGAGGAGTTTCTCACCACTCCAGCCCCTCAGCAATACATAATAAATTTTACTAATCTTCCTATGCTAAGGTTGTTTTGCCTGTAACAATAATTGTAGAGTGATCCTCATATCCTTAACTCAACCCTTGAGGTACACTTCATTTATCAGGGGCTCTCAGTGGGACTAGCTTTCTAAGAAGCCCCGACTTCCCTATTCTGAATTTGTAACAGCAATCTCTCCTCCTTCTTCCACTCCGGATACTCCTATTTTAAGTGGCTGTCCTGGCTACACTTAAAACACGTTCTCAAAGCCTGTTCCTGCTAGGATTTAGGTTACAACACAGGTAGCTTTCCTTGCCTGCCATTTCTTCATCTCTCTTCCTCTCCTTTCCATCCTGGGCCCAGCCCCTCCTGAAAGTCCCTGTATCTCCAACCGTTTGCCTCACTACCCAGTGCGCTGTGAATACTGTTTGTTTCACTCTCTACTTTTCCTTCTCATCTCCCCTCCTGGCATACACTTTCATACTACCTACACTGTTCACTCCATCCTCTGGATGCTTCTGAAGCTTTTTCTGTGTAAATGGCCAGGCTTTAATCACAAAATGAACTTTCAAGAGCCCTTGGGCTACTGGGTTCTCAGGATTCATCCCCGAGTACTTTCCCATTCTGACCCCACGTCTCTCATATGATTTCTGTGTTGTGGGTTATTATCCAGTTGAATGAGTGGTATTTCTGCTCTATCAGAATTACTCTTGGGTGTGGGGGGTGGGGGTTAATTCTTTCCTGTTCTTGCATAGCTGCCTGCTGAATCATTCCCCTCCCAACAACAACAACAACAACAAAACCTTCTTAAAACACATTTTTGTCCTTGTCCCACTGGACCTCCCTAAGAGGTTACACAGTTAGTGCTAGTACTGTTATTATCAGGGAAGGCGAAATTCTCAATAATTCTTCTACATTGTTCTAATTCTTGCCAGAGCCTGGAGTGCGCTCTTTCTCCAGGGACAGCGTCAATTTTAGTCCTGGAGCAGCTGCTGCTGCCTCTAGTGCAATATTAGGATTATATGGAACATATCTTGATTCCTCCTCCAAAAAAGGAGTCTTATTGTTTACACATAAATTTAAAGCCTGAATTTTCATCACACCCATATTTTGGCCAAAGTACTGAAGTTGCTTAGTTGCTTATATTGGCTTTTTAGGTGAGACAATTAGACAATATCTAACCATTTATTATTTAAAAAAAAAAAATCTTTTTCCCTAGTTTCTGTGTTGTTTTTCCAATTCCTTATCATTCTCCCCAAAGGACTAATTTAGGCACAATACTGGGGTCTCCACCCCCACCCTACTGACTCGGAACCCTTAATCCCTATCTCTTCCTGACACGCTGCTGTGGACTTTACCACCCACAGGGTACCACATGATTAGTATACAGGGTACCTAGTATTAGGACAGAGGTGGGGTGTACTGCCAAGCACTTCACCGTGCTTGAGTACCATACACCTAAGGGCCTAAACCCCCGAGACTCTCTTTCCCCCTTCTATCTTTCTCTTTACCCATCTCCGGCCACACCACTTGTGAGAATATGGAACCACAGATTGAGACTCCACACTTGTTTCACGCAAGTGCATCTCATTCACACTCCACACAAGAGTCTCCCCGAACCCACCCCAAGGCAGCATACAGTAAAGTTTGCCTTACCTTGGTCCGTGTACAGAATTGCCAGTCTGGTTTATCAGCAGTTATCCCTGTGCCTGTACTGTGTCTGTCCTGTGTCTGTAGTATGTCTGTGCCATGCCTGTGGTGGCCTCCCTTCTCCCCAGTGCTTCACAGAGCCTGTCTTCAGATTAACAGTCTCAGTCCTTCGTCAGCCATACCGAGAGAACCCACTACCCCTGATGGGACCACTGAAATCAGCAGGGTGCACCTTCCTGCCTGTGGTGGCAAGAACTCTCGGGTAGGCAACAAGATCCCGAATGAGCCCCCAAATTGTGAGAAAAATCTCAATAATTTTATTCAGAGAGGATTTTCTGCGAAGCTTTTTTATTCGTGATTGCAATGGCAGGTGTACTGTAAGCAGGAGCGCACAGTAAAAATAACCTTATAACCTTATATTCCCTATTACCCGACACCTGATTTCTCCTGTTTCCTCACTGGCTGACTACTACAGGTTTACAACGTACTTGACGCACTTCTATACAATATATGTACAATTTTATTTGACCAACCATTAATTTTTCCTTTCCTTTTTTTTTTTTTTTCCTTCTTCTCTCGTGACTAGAGGGCTCATGATTTTTTTTTTTTTTTTTTTTTTTTTTTTTAACTAGTCTCACACTGCTTGTCCTGTTTTTCTTAGCTATCTTCCTTATTTTGGGAGAGTGGGACCTTCTTATCTTCTTAACATACTCCCCACTGCTATGCTACTGTCTTGCATGCACAATCACTTTTGAATATGCAAGGTTAGTGGAATTTTACACTGCAAAAACACCTTCTATTGCAAAGACACAACATTGTTTCTCACAATTATGAGTTTTGTTTTCATGTTGAACATTGGATCTATGGAAAAAATAAGTGAAAAATTGTTGTTATTATTCTGCTCTGTACCACAGACTTATTCAAGGTAATGGGTCTACTTGCCAATGAAAAAGTAGCTTCTGCTATTTTACCAGGTTATTGGGATTTCTAAATGGATTGTTTGTTACAATGAAGTCAGTTTATTTTTATATTTTAATTTATACATATGAACTAAAATTCAAATTTTTGATCCCAGTTTTCTGAAGTAATCTGTAAGTCACAAAATGAAGATTACTGAAAAAAAAAAATATGTTTTGGTTATTATTTAAAATCCTCCTCAGATTGTATTCTCAGACTGAATTACACCAGTAATACATTCAAAAACTCTTGATCCATCAGAGACTTCAAGATAACAGATAGCTGCCATTCTTAAACTGATAAACTGAAGATTGGCATGACAGACGGAGAGACTTCATCACTCTGTTTCTTAGATTTTTACTGGTGTTAGAAAAAAAGATACAAGTTTGAAATTCAAATGCAGTTCCACGCACATTCTTCATCTCTGAACTGGCACTTTTATTTTAAGTTCTCTAAATAAGAAATTCAGTCTGTGGCAGACTCTTGACATGGAAATTTTTTAGAATAACTTAATAAAACTTACCAAATTAATAAGCATTGGAAAATGGGTTACTAAAATGGCCAACAATAATTAACCATGCTATTACCTACACTTGTAATATGTCTGCATCAGTTTTCCTCAGGATATTCCAGGTCATCTAACTGCTCAGATGATAAAAAGAGTTTTAGGGTTTCAAGCTTACTCCACTTAAGCCACAGAAGCCATTTGATTAAATGAATGGTAAGAGCTACTCAGCAAGAAGGAACAATTCCTACTACAACACTTAAAGGAAAAGAACTATTAAGGGTCAAATATATATGATTTGGTGAAATTAACAGAAATTAAATTGCACAAGAGCCCACAACAAAATAAAGACAGATTAGAAGAAAAAGTAAAGGCCTGAAGGAATATCAGCAAGACTTACTGAGTATGTTTCTTAACTGAATCCTTCTGTTTCAAGGTGCAGTATACTATACAGTACTATTTATAACACTCTCATTGATATTCTGGAGACTCAGAAAACTAATATTCAATTTTTCAGGAAGTTTTAACCACCACCTAGTACATGGCATGCTGCCACAGACTTTTGTAGCATACTGTTTTATCTATAACTGTGATCAATAAACGAACAAGTTATAGCCCAAATGTTAATATACTATTGATTACAATACATACAGCCCAATGGACATTTTAGGGGAAGTAATTTTGTTGATGTCACAGGCATGAATCAGATCTTCTTGCACCACAGCAATGCCCAGAAGAATTCATCATTCATCTGGCCAAATATTATTCTTTTTGATGTTTCTTAATAGCTGTATGGTTAGCTTGATCACAAATATCTAAAAAAGGAGAAAGGATGAATTAAAAATAACAAAGAAAGTGTTGATGCTTGCTCATGATTGAGTCAATCTGATTGTTGACCTGGCTCCTATGAATGACAATGCAGAAGGATATAAAGGGGAATAACCAGGACATGTGCCTGAAGACACAAGCCAGATTCTCTGCCCAGGAACAGACTTCCTATGTGACCTTGAGAAAATCACTTAGGCCCACATCATAGAACTATCTTGGAATCTGTTCAAGTGGCACATAATTTAGTTAAATGCTTCAGTGTCCTATGAATCTTAGCATTACCCTCTTGAATTGGCATAACAGTTCTTTCCAACCTGACAAGAAAGTTTTTTAAATTGAAATGTTTTTAATTGAAAGTTTTTTAAATTTAGACTAGATATCAGGAGAAGATTTTTTACTGAGAGGGTGGTTGCACACTGGAACAGGCTCCCCAGTGAAGTAGTCACTGCACCAAGCCTGTATGAATTTAAGAAACGTTTGGACTCTGCACTAAGTCACATGGTCTAAACTTTTGGGTAGACCTGTGTGGTGCAAGGAGTTGGACTTGATGATCCTTGTGGGTCCCTTCCAACTCAGAATATTCTATGATTCTATGATTCTATGAACTGTACATTAAAGATCATGAGATACTCATATACTGTGCTAACGAGGATTATGTGATTGTGTTAACAAATATTTTCATCACTGATCTGGTCCACTCTATAGAATGCTTTTACTATCTACCTTTGTGGGAAGGTACTACATATGGAAGAGGTAAAATAGGTATACTTTTAATTCTTTGAGTAAAAATTAACTAATCTAATTTTCAACCCCATGGTTTTAGATACTATTAAAACTTCCTTCTACCTGCTTGATGGCATTGGGCCTTCAGGATGTCTGTGAAGAAATTTTTGTTACCATTATTCCTTTTTACCCAATAAAATTTTCTCATAGATATGTGGGGAGAGGGGTTTCGTGATTTGTACTGTTTGTTGTAGCACATTCGTGGACTGGACTCTGTCCAAATACAGAAAAAAAAAAAAAAAAAAAAAAAGTGATCTTTTGTTCCATAGAATTTTTATTCTCTTAACCATTTCCTGTCTTTGCAAAGCAATTTGTTTTCACAAGTCAGGTCGAATATTTCATTCAACAAACATTGGACACCTCCACCCGTGATGGTGCTTGAATATGAGAGCTGGGGGGAGTGGGGTGTCAATAAACATTGCTAGATCTTATTTCTAATTAAAATTGATGGAAAGCTTCACAAAATTTCAGACAGCATGCCAAAACCAACTGGCACTGAACTGATTTTTACCCCCAGTAGAATTTCAATATATTTTTTTTTTCTTAAAAATAATCTTACCTGTGTAATTAGCAGGCTGATATTAATTCCAGTTAAGATCAAAACATTATTTTCAAACCATGTATCTAAATATTCTTCGCATCCCTAAGTAAGAATAGATTTCAAGAAAAATCATTTTGACTTTTGAATTCCCTTTGCATATTTATAAGAACATGCTGTTAGAATATATTGCATAAAACTTTCTGCAGCTTATGATGAGTTCTGATATTTATTTACCAGAAATCAAATTCAATAGTAACATATACTGCAGAGTTAGCCATAAAGTTTTTTTTAAATGATCTAAACTAAGCAGGTTGTTCTGAAGTAAATCTGATAATTTTGAATGGAAATGTACCAGAGCTTGTGACCTAATAAAAAGGGATTATTTATTTATTTATTTATTTATTTATTTATTTATTTATTTTTGTATAACTAAGAGATTACTCTCCAAATAAATGAAATAATATGTTCAAGTTTTCAGGAACCTTTTGCATCCTGATACAAATTTTGCCGATTACAGTCTATGCTTATTATGTTGTTTATTTTAAGAACTTATAAATTATTAAATAGCATAAAATAGCTGTAAATATAATAAAACTTTTCTTATAAATAATAAGAATAGCAATAATAATAATGGTTCCTATGCCCTATACCTTGAAATTATCTTTTAATGACAAGGAACAGTCAAAATTACAAAATTCCAAACTGATGAGTGAAGGAAGAGATGTCATTTAGCGACATGCTTTCTATTAATTACAGTCCTGAACTGCCCATTGAATTCGTGTTTCCATTGGACAGTCCTATTAATACTGGAGAGCTTTCACAAGAGTATGCTTCTTGCTCCATATTTCTCTTATCAGGTGATAATATCTGATCAACCTATGCAAACTGGTCCCTTTGTATTAGGACATGTAAATGCTAACATGAACTGGTCTTGGGCAACACATCTCGAATTTCAATGTCTTGTTCATTTCTCTTACTGTGTACTGAAGATGCTTTGGGAAAAAATAATGCAAACAGGTAAAGTAATTGCTGTCATTCTATAATTAATGAATAATAATTACGAGTGGAAGAGGCGCTACATACGTTTTATATATTGTCACTTTCCATTATCATTATTGATTTGTACAGCATTGATTTTTGAATGCCCAGATGCTTACTACTTCATAAACCCTTAGTAAATATCCCTGATACTGATTCTCTGAAATTCACAACTTGTTTTCTTAAAGTATCCTTAATATAAAATTGCCTACAGGACTTACACCTAATGAGTAAAAAAAAAATAAAAATGTTTCAGTGATAAGTGACAAACTAATGAACATTACTAATACTTTAATATTTGGAAAAAGTGTTTTGAATATTTTTTTCCAAAGTCCATCTGTCCATCTGGTAGCAAAATTTATATTCTTCAAGACAAGTTTTTTGTTGTTGTTGTTGTTGTTATTTTTTTTTATTTCTTACCATACTGTATGTTGAATTCCTAGGGACATCACAAAACCATTCCTTCCGACTAGACTTGGTGCATGAACATGGGATCTGAGTACTACTTTCCTTGTTTTTATTCTTTTCCCACTGTGTGACATCATATCTTCCACAGCACTCCATCTAGAATATAAATCCTATAATTTGTAATTCCAGTACCTATAAAGATCCTGCGTTCCTTCACATAGAGGAACTTTCACCCCAAACCAGTGCCATATTTGATTTAGTTGATTAAATTAGATAGATATTTTCCCTCTATATTAAGTAGAGAGAGGCTTCTGCAAAGGATAATTCAACCTTGTGTACATATAATTTGCAAAGACATGCACTGGATATCTGGAAGCTTATGAAGGGTAGGTTCTTAAAACACAGCTTTGAAAATAACATTCTTTTAGACACTGAAATGATTCTAGTACACATGTAAATAGAAAAAAAAAATGGAAACATTAAATTTTAACAATTATCCTTAACTTTTGCAAACACTGCAGTTTACAATGTTAACAGGTAATTTCAGTTCAGAAATTGTGTTTAAGTAATAAGTATAGTAAGGGCAAGCTCACTGTTAAGTACAGCAAAAGAAGAAAGATATCTATGTGAAATTGGAAAAACATAATGAATGATGTTCCACAATTAATTCAATAAATACAGACATATATTATAAAACACATTAAAAATAGTAATATTAAAAAAAAAAAATGTTTTACTCTGACCTAGGAACCTAAATAAGAACTGAAATTAGAAATGCTTTTAGTTGTTCCTTTCTCACTTCTAAGGTCATTTACAAAAATGAAAGGATTTGCAAAAGTCCTTTGTTCTCAGCAACGGAAGATCTTTAGAAAGTCTCCCTGTCCTAATCTGTATTTTTGTAGGAATTTATCTCTTGTGAAAATACAGCTCAGATATTAAACACTAAACAAATACTGTGCACTGTTCAAAAGTGTCAGCTAACACTTCCCAAGAATATGACATAATATCAATAAAACTAAACCAAAGATCAAACTGTAAAATAGTTTGGATAACAGAATTCTTGCCATGTAGGAAATTCCAGCAATTTTTCATTCTGAATCAGGGTGAAACTTCAGAAACTTCTGTGTTGTTTTGTTGTTGTTTGTGCTTTTTTTTTTTTTTTAATGAAAAATCTGTCATACATACAATATCCCAAGTTGGAAGGGACCGACAAGGATCACCAAGTCCAACTCAACTCACATTCATTCTGCAACCATGTTGACTGAGAGTGTGATTTTCAGCACAGGAGACTGCTAAACAAAAATACCTCCTTGTACTGTTTTGAAGAGTTAGTCCAGAATATTCTACTTTTAAATTTTGGAAAAATTATATAAAAAAAAAAAAAAAAAAAAAAAAAAAAAGATAACTTAGCTAGAACTGTCATTTTAATATAAAAGTTTCAGTTAAAAAAATCACCAGCTTAACCAGTACTTCATATTTTACGAAGAATAAGTTAAAATGTAGTTCTCTAATAATATTCTGAAGCTTTTTTTTTTTTTTTTTTCCTCATGCTGGAAATAAGTAACACATGACCTGGGGAAGGCAGTATTTCATTCAAAAGTATGATTACAGTTCATCTTCATCTTGGCAGATTTGTTATCATTTTGTTTGTCTTAGACATCAACAGCAAAATATCTACAGGACTCTGAGAACTGACAAAATATAAACAAGCCCACTAAGTACTTACTAGGGTATGTAGCTTTGCTGAAATCTGTGAGCCCATAACAGCTCAATGAAGCTGAGCTCAAGTATGAGCCAGAATATAGTCCAACTGTACCACTGACATAATGAGGTGGCCATTAATCACTACAGAAATCATGAATCAAATGAAAGAAGACTTGATTTTCAAAGAACAGATTTTAAATATACATTACAAATGCATTTATAATCTTGAGTCTAGACATACGTGCTTTGCCAGTTATCTGGAATCATAAATTATACTCAACATTTGTCAAGAACCACAGAACTCACCTCTACAGGAAGTCATATTAAGGGACTCACAGCTGATCTATAAAAATGTATTAAACCATACTAAACTGTAAAGCTGTAGTGTTTGTAACTAGAAGCTCGTGGTTCAGAATTAATTTGATGAGAGAGTAGCAGCCTGCTGGTCAAAAACTGTTAGCAACTTCAAAAATAATTGATCCCATAAAAATGCTTTAAAGGACTTCTGAAAAAGAAACCAAATTACATGCTGCCAGGCCATAGAAATGATTATGATTAACAGTTAAATGTGTGTGCTGAAAGTACTGACTTGCAAGCTAATTTGAGGCTTTAAGCATTATTTCTGAAAGGCTCACTGAAAAGAAGAGTTGCAGTAGGAGCTCTGCTTTGACCTCATAACATTGCTACTTGTCGATGGTTCAGGTCAGCCTTCAGACATAAACAGACCAAGTGTTTTATGTTATCACACACTCCCCAAGATATTAGGAAACTCATACTTTTCTTCAGCTGCTGTAAAGTTCAGTGATCAGAACTGCTTCTGCTCCTACATACACTGACAGCCTGACAAATGGCTAATCTCATCCATACCACTGTAACAGCAAGGAATCTGCATCCTCTCCCAACCCCCACTACATATTAGCAGCAGATCCTGCAAAAATAATCCTTTATTAAAGGCGTGCATTTATTATATTTGTTAAGTAAATTCTGATTGGTGATATTTTATCTGTGATTTTTTTTCTCCTTACATTGTGCTGCACAGCATTCAGAATGTTCCACTCGAGCTCCTTCTCAGCCAGACTCTTATTCCCATATTCAGAAATAACTTCATCAATTCTGTTGTTCCATTGACGATGGACCTGTTCATAAATACTTATAGCATTTGGTACATGCATATTGATGTGTGGACAGATAGTATAATTATTGATATTCAGATTTCTTCATGGTCACTTGCAAGGAGTATCACTTCAACCAGTTTGCTAAATATGATCTAAGACATGTCATAGTCATTGGACTAATAATAAAGTTGAAAGCAGAAGGGGAAGAAAAATGAGGTGACCCAAAGCACATACACAAGGCAGGCAGACACAAGGCGACTAGCCCAAATGGAGTCAGAAAAGCCAGGGAACATAGTTTAGATGCACATTAGCTGTACTGAAATAGAAAATATTTGCTATCATAATTGTTAATAAGCACAGTTCCACGTAATAATAAGCAGGGGAAAAAAAATGGATTCCTGGATATGAAGGTAGGGAAGTTAGCAGCTCATGTTGGCCATAGATAAAGAATCTTTGTACAGACTGTTAAAATACACCTTCAACAGTCATTGAAGTAGATAAGCTGATCACAAAGACTGTGATTATACAGAGTGTAGCAGGGAATAGATGCACGTGAGAACTCCTAGACCATTGAAAGGTCTGATTACAAAATGAAATAACAACAACAAAAGGCTTATCCAATTCATTGCAGTTGCTACAGCCATTTAACAACAAAGTTTAAAAGCTGGCACATGAATGATGATGTTACTATCATTTATTATACTTCAGCAGCACTTTAATTATTGAGATCTACTGACATAACAGTTGATGTAAAATAAATTTGACTGCAATCTTTCAACCAATTTTCCTAGCACAAATAACTGGCTCCAGACTGTTCCTGACAGTTCAAATCTTTCAATATATAAAAATACAATATAAAACTGGGAGGACTATCATTATAAATTAACATTTAACGAAGAAATCTTAATTGTACACATTCACTTTGATGGAGAAAAATTTATTTGTGCTGTGCTGAACAATAGTGGGATTTAGAGAAGCTTATAAAGTTTATGAGACCAGTGTCATGGTTTTTTTCTCAAACCACCAATTTTTGAATTGCAGAATAGGGAAAAGACCTCCTGTACCTTATGAATTTGATACAGATTCCATTCAGTACTGTGAGGAGTGCTTAAACTACTGGAATTGGTATTTATAGAAAAATTAATGACTGACCAAAGTTTTAAGGAAGTACAGTTACTAGTGATAGCAGCTATGTTTGTATTTATCATTCCTTTCTTTTGTTAAAAGCAAAGGTAAATATTCCATGTAATAGATCTCTACTTGGATATTAAACAGGCTCAAACAATAAAAATCATAGCATTCATAGTTCAGTAGTATACTTTAAATGTCACAATATCAATTACTCCTACTATCAATTGCAAAATTGATATTATTATTATCCTCTAGCAGACACAGATTGCCATCTGGTACTTTCTCCTAAGTCTGCTCATGTCCAGGAAAGAGGGACTTTTTGGTCATTCCTCAAAATCATAGAAAAATGTAAAAATAAAAAAGCTGTCCCTGTGTCCCTGCCACTGATGATTCTACGTTCCTGAACAGGAAGAGTATGTTTTGTGGAAAATCAGAGAAGGAAGAATTAGAAATGTTATCTTCATGTATTCCTTTTTATAACTATTCAACCATGCTGAATTCCTCAAATTATTTTCCAAGTCCTCTGCTGTGCCTGGTGGACACGTAGAATGTTCAAGTTCAAACTAATAGTGATATAGAATGCAGAGAAAACTATTATTTTTTTTAAATCAATTGCAAGAAAGTATTTTGAAACGAACTGCAATCCCATGTAACAATTTATTTACATACCACTTCTTTCTTCAGAAATACCAACACTGGTATTGTGATCTGGATGACAAATACCAGGACTTGAAAACACATATACTAAAAAGTAAAAATAAAAATAAATTATGGATTATGGATAAATATAATATTGAATAAGCAAGCAGCGAATAAAGTACTCCAGAAGCTCCTTCATGAATATTACACAGTTTTTCCAATAAAAGTAAGATATATTTTTTCCCCTGGAAACCCTCAAAAGATGACATCATAGTTACTGAATTTTTGACTAAGTCAGGCTTCAACTAAAGCACAACGCAGTGTTTTGGGGTTGATGACAAAGCCACAACTTTCATGGAAGCAAAGAACAAAAGATACTGGTAAGCAGCAAGCAGCTGTGCTCCACTGAAGAAAACAGTTATTTCATTATTTCCTCTTTGAATTATGGTGAGACCTAAAAGTTCATGCTTAGGCAAGAACTCCTTTAAGCTAGAGGGTGCAAAACAAAACAAAAAACTCATGCATTTTATTCATTTTCAATGAGACCAAATTCTCATCCACAGTGTTTAATTTTCAAAGCCATGGAAGTTAGAAATTAGACATTTCTGTCTCTATCATCATCTAATAAGTTGTGAGGCAAACAGTAAATGCCTAGGGTAATAGCCAAAAGGAACAAGATTCTTGGATTCCTCTCACTGCTGTGCCCATTGATACTTGTAGTGCTTAGCACATGACTCAGTATAAAAGTTCTCTAAGTTCTCTGCTTCAGCCTTCACATAGCCTAAAAGAGATTGTTCAAAAATTGTGACAATAAAAAAGAGAAGGAAAAAATGTAATCAAAGTGATCATAAGAATGCATAGTTAGAATATATTTTTTTTCAGAAATGAAAACGCCTTTCCCTTAGAAAGCATGCATCATATAAAAACATGAAGTATACCTGCAGGTCTACAGAGGTAACAGCTGTTCCTGTTCTGTTTAAATTCTGCTTTTTAATCATACTGTCCTTTTTGATATCATAGCCACACTGCAGACACTTGTGCCTTCAACCTGCAATATTTTGGGGTAGGCTTTTCTGTACTTCTTCAGCACATCCCAGCATGTGAGCATATACTGAAAGTTACTCTCATTAAGTTCAATGCCAAATTAATTTTAAAGCTCCTAGTTTAATAAATACAGAAATCTTTGCTTCAACAAAATGCAATTGTTTTTCTCACTGCAAACATTCATGCAGTGATATCAGATTTGTTCTGATTATTTTGGAGCCAGGATTGTATCAAAAAATGTCTAACAGCCAATTATACAAACACTGGAAAACATCAAGACAGGATCACACAGGTTTCACTCACATTTTCACATATTTTACTAGAAAGTTGGAGTCTGATTTTCACTTACTGTAACTAGGAGACTTTTGATTTCCTGAACACTTCCAAGGAATCCCATTGCTGACGTAAAAGTAATAAGAGATCCAGCTCCAAGTAACATAAAAGAAATACATGACACTGCTTGGTTCTCACCTGAAGAAACTGTAACACAATGCATTCACATCGTCAATTCATTTTATTTAATACATCTGCTTACTCCAGAAAGCTTACTCCAGAAAAAAAAAAAAAGAATAAACTTTTGCAATTCCATTACTGAAAAAATGGAACTACCCATAATAAGATCAGAGAACAACTAAAAGTTATAGATGCTATCATTTTAGTTATAGTTTTTAGTCACTAAAAATTATTATGACATGTACAAATCCTGTCTGGACACAGAATTCTCATTTAATTGACTCCAATTCATTTTTTTCCTCCTTCTTTGTGACTGGCTACTTTCCCCTTTCTGTTTTACTTGGTTTTGTATAGATATAGAAAGTAGCAGGTGTTCTCATTGCTTCCACCTCAAATGCTTCATCTCACAGTTTCCTCATTGGATGGGTACACTGGTGCTCCGTGGCAGAATCAAGAAAGACAACTCCTTAAGATGACAGCTATTGTCATGTGGCTCAAAACTTACTTATCTGTGAAAAAAATTTGATAGATGCTCTGGGAAAATGGAGAGCACAAGTGCCAACTGGTGTTTATTCCAGCCAAATACCCACTTAAATAATATTGCCAAATGCTGGCCAAATGTATTCTGATAAATTATAGAAAGAAAAGATCAATAGAGCTGATTTATATTTCAATGATTCTTCTACAAGCCACACACCAAGTGAGATAAATAAATTGTATAAATTGTACTCATATATAAATTGTAGATGTACTGCATATAGATGTACTGCAATACATGCTGTATTTTCTTCTATTTTAATAATCATATTATCTAATGGTGGAAAATATACACAACTGAATAAACTATGCATTTCAATTCAACACTGCCACCTTGTGAAAAAAAAAAAAAGTCACTGTTTTTGCTGATGTATCTTACAATTATTTGAAATTAAAAAAATATATTTATACTCACACAACACACTGAATAAATTGTTTCTGTCAAGTAAAAGCCACAAGCCAAATGTCAAAAGTATAATACCCAGAGTCTTGGGAAAAAAAAAAAAAAAAGGATTACATTTTTAATTCAAACCATTATTAAATAATTAATTTGAAGTTGCTAAATAAGAAAAAAAAAATTTACCAAGAAAATTCCATTGAAGACATTTAAGTAATATTTCCATGCTAATGCTTTATTTCTTGTTTTCTTTCTTCTGTTTTCTGTTTTGAATTGTAGCTGAAAATATAATATATAATCATATATTCAGTCAGTATGAAACATATAACTAAGCCTATCGATTACTAAGGGATTTATTTCCTTCAGATACTATTTTAGAAATTTAAACAGTCACCTGATATATTGAACAAAAAATGGAAGGATCAGCAGAAGCATCAACATCGTATCTGGCCTCAATTGCCTCTAATGTTATATTGTACACTTTTGTTAAAAAACTTTTTTTTTTTTTTTTTAATTAACTATTGAAGAGGGAAGCCACATAAGCATTGATGTTTTGAGCATATTCCAGGACAGTTGAGCAGGAAAGACCCTCAGCACTGTAAGGTCCCTGATGCAAGACTTCTTTTTCTAAATATCATCATTATTAATATCATTATTGGATAACATATATTATGGGTCTATCAAGATTCTTGCACTGAGAGTGAAACTCATACATTTGCCCCCCACCGGTTCCTTTTCACCTGTCTTGTATCTTCTGTAAACATACTCCAGCATTCTGGTCTGCCTGGCTTGGTGACAGAAGCTGAAAAGAGTCAAAGAGCAGTGTTAAGAGATAGCTTCTGCAATGGCAGCCAACTGGGACTGTCCTGCTCCTCTCACTTGTAAGGTAGGCAGGCACACAAACATGCACAGGCTTGTGTGCATAACCAGCATGTGCATCCTCTTTGGAAAGTATTTTCTAATCCAAAGGGATGTGTTTAAAATGAATTCTGCAAGGTTCTCGTCTTTTGTCTGAATTACTAAAGATTGATTACTGTTTGATTGTAAAATCAAAGAAAATGATACAGATGAAGCTTTTATGGTCAAAAACTATCTTACATTATTACTAATGTTACATATCAAATATTATACACATATCAAATTTGTTTATTAGAATAAAAGATTCAGCAAACACCATCTTTTCTTTTCTTGGTAAGATTCTCATTGCCTGGGTTATAAAAATTTAGCTGTTGAATCACAAAACAAAGAAATATAAAAGCTTCTCAAACCAGCTTCACATTGGGCTTGGGTTTATAATGCACCATGTAAACTTACAAACAATATTAGACAAATTAGGTAAATGTCTTTTGCATTTTCCCTGGAGAAGATCCACTGCTTCTAAGAACAATTACATTTCATAAGAATTTTCAAAGCTGGAAGTATTGAAACATTGTCTTGGTGCACAGTTCTAATAAAAATAAATAAATAGGAAAGTAAAAAAGGGTTACAAATTGATTGTGAAAACAGGCATCTGAAATTGTTTTGTTGTAATGATTATGTGATTGCAATTCTTTATTTTGAGGTACCTTAACAGCAATTCAATTTCTCTTAAAACATTTATCTGGAAAATATAAATATTATCTTTATAAAATGATATATACTTCACATTCAATGGCTACAAGAAAATCTTTATCACCTTTGTGTCTTACCTTTGAGAGCACAATTTCATAATATGTTTCTTCCTTACTTCTGTGCATTTTAACCACATATTTACATTATGGAAGTTTTCTTTTGTTGATCATCCATTACTTCCTGGTTACAGAAGGCAGGCCTACAGAAACTTCTTTTTCTGTTGGTAAAGTCGTTGGCCAAATGCAGGACACAGTGCTTTGTGGTTCAGTCACCATGATCACAACAGAACTCACATTACAAAACAAGTATCAAGTGTGCATTCACCTGACTGCTTGAAAACTCTTTTTAACATGACCATACTGAGAAGTTTACTGGTTTACATGATTCTTCAAAGAATCAGACATAACGGCGTGGGTTTCAAACGGATGTTTTCATAGCTTTAAGATTTGAATATCATACTGATCTGTAACACTGGTAAGAAAAGGTTAAATAAATGCCGTTGAATCCAGTATCTTGAGTTTAACTGACATAGATAGGTCTTTCAGAAAGGTACTCAGTCTATTTTAATGATACTGGGAGATGGAAGAAAAACCTTCTACCCTTGATGGTTAGTGTGAATTGTAGATCCTTCACAGTATCCACAAAAGCACAAATTTTCTATGCAACACCTGCCTGTCTTTTAAATTTCAGCTCTCATTTTCCTGTTATACATGTCTCTGTTCCTTGTCATTCCTAATCAGGCATTAAGAGCAGACGTCCTCCCTGTAAATATTGCTCTGAACACTAAAACTATATTGTCTGTGCTCTCCCTGACCTAAATTACTTCCGCTTAATGGAATGATGCAGATGTACTGGGTCTGGCTGGCATGGAGTTAACTTTCCCTGCAGTGGCCCATACAGTGCTGTGCTATGCACTTGTAGCTAGAACAGCCCTGGTATCACACCAATGTTTTGTCTATTGCTGAGCAGTGCTGGCACAGCACCAAGATTTCCCCCAACCCCCCCAATGCCAGCAGGCTTGGGCTGGACAAGAAGTGGGGAGGGGACATCATCAGGGCAGCTGACCTAAACCGACCAAGGGGATATTCCATACCATATGGTATAACACGCAGCAATAAAAGGGGGGAAAGGGGAAGAGAGGAATGGCTGTCCTCCCCAGCAACCGCTACCCGTTTTGAGGCCCTGTTTCCCAGAACATGGCTGAACATTGCTCGTTGATTGATTGGAAGTAGGGATTTCTTTCTCTGTGCTTCCATGCAGCCTTTGCTTGTTTTTGTTTTGTTTTGTTTTGTTTTCCATTTTCCTTTTCCCTTTAATTATTATGTCAACCTGTAAGCCTTTCTTTTTTTATGTTTCCAGAATACTTTCTTCTCTGATCTTCTGAGGAGGGGAAGTGAAAGAGTGGTTGTGGAGGAACCCAGCTGTCCAACATGGTAAAACCACCACAGTGGACTCCTTAATTCTGTGACTTGATATTTTCTCTAGCTCTGGACTAATTTGCGTGCAAGCATTTTTTTTTCCTATTTTTTTAAAAAACAAAACAAACAAACAAAAAAAAACACTATTTCTTTTCCCCCTCAGCCCCAACCAGTGAGCCAGGTCAGCGCCCCCCACCAACCTGGGACCCCAGCGCACCTCTGAAGCACAGCTGCCTGACTGGCCTCATTTGCCATGTCGATGGAGTTCTCAAGGTAAAATGGAAGCAAAAATACAGACCGGAAGTCGTCTTTGCTAAACTTTTTTTTTTTTTTTTTTTTTTGTCTTTGGTCTGCTTTTATTCTAATTTATTCTCCAAACCAAGTTCCTGTCCACGATTATAAAAACAAACAACGACACGACGGAAACGGTGGCCGAGTGTTTCGTCCCACGCAGCCGACCCTGGCACGGCTGAATTCCGAGGCGCGACCCTACACCCCGGCCGCGAAACGCCGAATGCTAGCAAGTTTGGGCCCTCCCACTTGTCTTCCGAGCGTCTGTTTCCCGTTGCTGTGGTGACGCTCCCAGGGCAGCGGCGGCGTTGCGGCGCTCTCGCCTATTGCCGCAGTTTGTGGCTGCGGGGCCTCAAGGCGGAGGGCCGATCGGCCTGCGTCCGCGGCGACCGGGAAGGTGTTGGCTCCGGCAGCAGGCTGGCTGCACGAGAAGTGAGTAGCCACTCTCCGCAGGTCGCGGAGACCCGCGGGGAACGGGTACGCAGAGGGGCGGACTACAGCTCCCAGCATGTAGAGGGGTGGCTGCCCCGCCCTCCCGCAGGGCAGCGGCGGCAGCGGGCAAGTGCTTCTCCGCGGTGGCCTCTGGGAGTTGTAGTTTCGGAGCGGCTGAGGCACGCTCAGCGTGTCCTATCCCCGGCGAGCGGCGGGGATGCTCGGTGCCTGTGAAGGAGCGGGCGTGAGCTGCTTCCCCTGTCCGAGCTTTGGGTTGTACTATGCTCCAGATATTCCCTTACCACAAACTAACGTTTTTCTTACATTTTGCTTGTTTATTCAATAGTCTGAAGTGTTCAGAACAAAGTTATGCTATTTCTTTTCATATTCTAAGTCTAATGTTCAATATCAATACCTGAATAAATTTATGCTAAATGAGCACCCTCTTTACTTTGGTTCATGCAGTGCTAGAAGTTGATGTTTTCTTTGTGGAGCTCTGAAAGTAGATAACATGCTATGGAATGCAGAATGTCAGAAGACACTGAACGAATTGAAGAAGAAATAGAAATCAAACTAGGCAGAATCAGTGTATCTTCCTTTGAAGCAGATGATCCTAACGCAGAGGTATCAGAGGAAGCTTTAAGTGACACTGACACAGTAAGTATTCCATGGGCTCACACTACCTCTATTTATGCTTGAAAGTAATACAGGCTTCAGAAGGCCTAACTGGTGAATGACATACCAAACCTGAGGATTTCTCCTCCAAAGTAGTCTAAGTAGTATGGCTTCGTGAAAAATGTAACCTTCTGCTTAAGTGAGAAAACAGACTGATAGCTTATTTATAAAAAAATACTGTTTTATATGTAAATATAAATTATTTTATAATAAATTTATTTTACTAGTTTTTTTTTAAAAAAGAAAAATCTAAAAAAGATTAAACCTCGATAAATAAACCCATGTATATTCATTTTAATCTGTATTTAAATGCTCCAAGAGACTGTCTTATGTGTGAAGACTTCCTGTTATTGATTTCATATAAAATGGTACTTGAAGTCCCTTTTTTTTGTTGGACTTCTTTTTTGAGGTAAAGATTTTCCTCTGAAATCCGATTAGTTATTTAGGCCTTTTTTCATTTACTTTGATATTTCAGACTCATAGCAAAATAAATATGTCTGCAGGATATTAGAGTAGACTATTTTGTGCATATGTAACCATTAGTCATATATTTGGTATGAATAAAGGCAGGCCAAGACATCAGTGTTGGTTATTTATGCTCTCACATGCTAAATGCCAGCAATGTTTATAGCAATTTACAAATCTAGAGAAGGCAGTCCATTTTCCCAAATCCTTGCAAAGACAATCTGCTGAATAGAAAGTATCTATGTAATAAAGTAATTTGAAACATCTGATGTATATTCATACTTCAAATGTTTATTTCACCAATTTTGAAATTGATTTGTTTTTTGAAAGAGTTGTAATATCTGTATGAAGAAGATTCTATGCAGCATGTGTATTGGTTAATTTTTATCTTGATGCTTTTCTTAATTTCTTTATTTTCCATGCCAATTACAAATAAAATGTTAATTAAACAATGTTTCTGGAGATAGCAGAAAATAAGTAACTAAAATGTGTTCTGATTTGATTTTAATTAAAATGTAAGTAAAAATGAAAATTATTCATTGTTGAGTGAGTGGATGACAAGGCAATGGGAAGAGTGGGAATTCCCAGTACAAAAACTGGGAAAAATTTTTGTAGCAGCTACTAGTAAATTTTCATCAGTGCTTTAAAGGAGAGGTCTATAGGAGTCTACATTCTGGTATATTATGTATTTGCTTATAGTAGTGGCAGTCAGTTGAAAATGTAGAATTTATGTGAAACATCGTGCTTTTCTAGATTTCAGATGACTTGCCAGAATTGACTGTCTCCTACTTAGACTTCATAAAAAACAGAAATCAAGATGCTGAAAAGGTTATACTGCAAGACTTAGAAGATGATGAAACTACAGGTAATCAGGGATCAGAGTTAAAATACGTATTCATCTCATATTGCCCATGGAAGTTATATTATCAATATACAATCATCAGTAAAACAATACAAACTTCTAAGTAGAGCAAGTAGTGAAACCTAACTCACCAGCTTCTGAAAGCATGCTGAATCTCTAGAAATAGAATTATGCAATACTGTCTTCTCAGGTTAACCTTTCAGTATGAATTTATTTTTTTCATAAAAGTTCATCTGATGCTAATCTATAGATAAAGGCAAGTTACAGGATCATTTTCTGAAACAGGATCTAGGCCAGGTTCTTCATGAGAATCTGAGATGCAGTCACTATAGCTGAAATTAAAAGTGCAGATACAATGGAGGCCCAAAGGATGTTTAAAGTCTGTCTGTAGAAATATTTAAGCCATCACTGAATGAAAAGGCTCTGTAATTGGGAGCAATCTTCCAGTGCCTGCTGTGTGACTGAAGCCAAGCTCATAGTTTATGTGTTATATTAGACACCTGGAATTGTCTGGTCCGTTTTAGTTATTCACAGCATCATGGGTTTCAAAATCATTTAGTGTAGTGGTCTTTGTGAACAAAAGTTCAATGTTGTCTCTACGATTTGATATTTGGGGAATGTTTCTTTTCATCCTTTTTGTAATAGGCAGTTACTCTTTTTCATTATTTTCACTTTTTTTTTTGGTCAGTTTTTGACCTGTCTTAAGTTCTCCTGTATTTTTCTACCCAGCATATGTTCCACTGTTTTATGCTGTCGAATTTTTTTACAGATACAGTTTGCACACACTAAGTTCGTACAGAAACATTGTGTGTGTTCCAGTTATATGTATCTGCTGCTTTTAATTTGTAAGAATGACTCCCATATATGTTTGATGAATGCTTTGTGGCTTTTTTTTTATTTAAATAAAAAAATATGCTTTTATTTCTTTATAGTGTAAAAAAAAATATAGTAGCTAAGCAGAACTGGGTACTGCTACGTGATTTCTCTGTGTGTACTAGATTATATATTTCTTTCTTCTTTAGGTAAAAATTATGAAGTAGTTCCTTGCCATGCTTCAGATCACTTGTCAGAGTTGGCTTCTGAATATAATGAAGATCTCGAAAAAATTAAAGAAAGGGTATTCTCTATTTAATAATATTTATAGTGATCAAAGTTCTATTCCATAATTTAGATAATTTAAGCTCATTTTGTTGGCCTCCTAAAGAGACATATATATGTGTTCAGTTTTATTCCTATTAGACTAACCATATGGTACCGAGTTTGTGTATGTTATTCTTCAAAATTGGGACTCAATTGTAATACACCATAAGATTTAAAATCTGGAATCAATTTTCTTTATCAGTGCTTGAGATGTTGAGCACAAAAATCAACAAAATTAAAACAAACAAACAACAACAACAAATCTAAATAATTCTTTGTTATTGATTCCCAGAATATTATCTTAATAGTATTAGAACAGTTTTAAACTTCTCTAACCTTATTTTTATGATGACTGGAGGATGTGTTACTGTTAATCTTGTACCTAAAATATCTTGTTATTTTATAGGGTATGTTACATAATAAAGCCTGTAACTTTCAAGGACAAATCAAAAGTTATGAACCTCAGTTCTTTTATATTTTAATGGGATTAAAGTGAATACCTTGCTGAAATTTGTAGAAAAACACAAATGTGTGTTTAATTTAATCACTTTTAATTTGTCGCCTGTTTTTATAATGTGAGCACTTTTTGCAAACATGAATTTTTATTCTCAGAGGACCATTGTTTAAAACAGCAAAATTACTGTGTTGTGTTTTTTTTTTTTTTTTAAATTAATGTGACTTCAGCTGTATTACAAATATTAATGTATATCCCAAGCATGTGATGAACAGATGATAAATAAGCAGAAATAGATTACTTCTTGCCAATAAAGAAAAAAAAAAAAAAGAAATACAGCAAACCTTGTTTCAAATAGACTACTTGACTACTTAATAATTTAGTAAGTAACTAGTTCTTTGGCTATGTCTAGAAGAGCATTGATGCATAAATGTAGTGCTTACTTCCATAGAAAGTAAAACAAAAAACCCGAAATGCAAAACACATATTTTTCCAGTTCAAAATGCAAAATACATTAAAAATAATAATAATATTTTTATATAAATAATCCTTCACAAAATACTGTGATTTTGGGGAATTGCTCCAATATTTCTTACTCTGTAAAACATTTTTTGATTGATGTGCTTGTATTATTCAGTTTCTAAGGATGCTATTCATCAGTAAGTTTCATATTACTATACTTGTCATATGATGGAAAGATTATTCTTGTTCTGGAGGATTTTTATAATGTTCTGATTTTAAATTTTGTTGCTTGTTTCTTAATGACAATATTAAATCATATTAGGTACTATTTGAAATTGAAAATGAAGATTTGCAGATTGCTACAATACCTAGGTATAACTGTCGGTCTACCAATGAGGAAGTGGTCACTCATGACCATTTTGTTGCAGGTAAGCAAATGCATTATTTGTTTGTGTTGATCTTTAGCATCATATCACTATTTTCTGCTTTTCTGTTTTCATGAGTATCATAATATTTTTTGTAAATAATTGCATGTTACAATATGCAATAGATTCAGGGAGTGGATGTACATGAGAAATGCTTGTGCTTTTATCTAATTTAACGATCACAATACAATCTTTCTTTTCAATGTCTTGATAGAAATTTGTTTCAAAAAATACTACCCCAAAATGATTGAAATAATTATATATATATATAAAAAAATTCAAGTGGTAGCTGGATTGGAGGCACTAAGCATGTTGTGCTTTGGCTGCAACTTGTTTTATTTTTTATAGTCACGTTGGAATGTTTCCCTTCACCATGGCCTTTGTATATTTTGATGTAGAGTGGATCAGTTATAAAAACAAAAAACAAAACACAACCTTCTGATAGCCATAGAAGGCATTTATTCTGAAGCCAATGTGTAATCCTGATATATGCATTGGTCGAATAGGCATGATCGTGGCAGAATCAGAGGTTGCAATAGTAAGTGTACATCATGATTATAAAAGACATCACTAATAGAAAAGACTTGTATTTCCGATTCCCATGGGGATATATATTGCTGGCTATATCAGCACAAGATCAATTTTGTTGTATTTTCTTCTTAATGCATAAGTACCATTTATTCTCCTCCAATGCTTATTATTAAATTAAATAAAATGTTTGCTTGGTTGATTACAAATTTGTAGCTGATGTTGAAATGAGCATAAGCCTTACTTATCCTGAAATAGAAGAAAAATGTAGACAAGAATTTGAGCAGTGGGAGAAAAGACAAAGTGAGCTTGAAGATGAGAAGAGGAGAAAGTGGAAAGCTGAGAGGGAAGCACAGGAAAAAGAGAATGAAGAAGAACATGCCAGAAGGGTTCAGCGTCTGGAGAAATTTGAGGCTGAAAGAATGGAGTTAGAGCTTCTGCACAAGGTAATTAATGATACTTAAGCCAATATGTTGTTGCCGCCTAGATTAATAAAGAGAGTGTTATCACAAACTCTAGGACCATCCTAAACTATCCGCTTTTGATACCAAAGGAAAGCATAAGACGTAAGTACCATCTTTTGTTGGGATTCCTTTTTTTTTTTCTTTGATAAACAGTGAATTGATTTACTGTTAAAGGGTAAATTATTCTTTAGGCTTTGCCTGTACTGAATTTTTACTATATGATACCAGCAAAAGTACTGGAAATGTGCTGAATTACTCACAGACAAACAGTGGTCACAGTGCCTTATTGGAAAATACTTTTAACCTCTAACCCTGATTTCAAATTTAGATGAAAAATCTAAATCTTAGATTGAAGTAATCTGAACAAAAATCATTCAGTTTAGCTCAGGTTGTTCTTCATCTGAGTAGAAGTTACTATGCTCCCTTTTCTTGTCTATGTCTGGAAGGCTGAGTCAGGCTTCATCTACTGAGTTCCATCAAAACAGAACATGACTCCCATTTTGACTTGTTTATCCCCTTGGTCGGTTTTGGTTAGCTGCCCTGGTGATCTCCCTCCCCACTTCTTGCCCACCTGCAGCCTACTGGCTTTGATCTGAGTGTCAGGTTTATTTTGATACTCA
Source organism: Oxyura jamaicensis (assembly GCF_011077185.1). NCBI lineage: Eukaryota > Metazoa > Chordata > Aves > Anseriformes > Anatidae > Oxyura > Oxyura jamaicensis. Next base: position 50,293,847 of record NC_048893.1, on the reverse strand, counting down.
CACACCTGAGTTTCTGAATTCAGACATTCACTGAAGTGGATGATTGTAAAGTCAAGTTATGGGAGTTTGAATAGAGGATGTTTTGTACAATAGGTTTTATACAGTATTTATTTTAGTTGATTTATTGTACAGAGACAACAAACTGTGATGGAAGTTGAATTACAGAAGGGAAAGAAAGCTTGGAGAGACAAAATGATGCAACATGAGGTAAGGTTGTACGATGAGATTTTGTCAAAAGACTGTGAAGCTACTGTCGTATTAGAGAATGAATGTTAATCTGTAACAGTTAATACACCAGATGCTGTTTATTAATAGTAAAACCATGCTAATATGTCTCTTATTTTAAAAGTGTTTGAAGTCTTTCCCAGTTGTTGTTTTGTCATAGGAATTGATCATGAAGCTACAGTTGCAAATGGAAGAGGAGAAAAAGGCCTCTGAAGAGCAGAAAGAAAAAGAAAGAAAACGCCTGGCAGAACAAAGGAATACAGCGGCTGTGAAAATCCAAGCTAGATTCAGAACACTTTTAGTCCGTAAAAAATATGTTCCTATCTTAAAAGAATGGAAAGATAGAATACAAAAGGCAAAGAAAGCACAAGAAGAAATTGAGAGAGAAATTAAGGTAAAAGAGGAAAAAAGGAAAAGGCGAATGGAAGAAAGGAGTCAAAAAAAAGAAGAGGAAAAAAGGAGACAAGGAAAACTAGAAAGAGATAAATATTTGGAACAGGTAAGGAGACGTGAGGAATATGAGAAAAAGAAAGCAAGCCTGAGACTTGAAAGAGAAAAACAGCTGCAAATAAGAAGAGAGGAACAGAGAAGATCCACAGAAAAAATAGCAAAAGCTATGATGATGGAAACTGGAGAAAACAACAAAGAAAGCATAAAAGAGGAACAGACAGAACATAGGAAAGTAATAATAGAAGAGAAAAAGGAACTAAATAAGCAAGTAGAGGAAAAAAAACAGACTGAACTGATGGATGAAACAAATAATTGGATGATTCCTACAAAAGGAAAATTGATACCAACAAATATGCTAAGCTCTGAGAAAAAGGAAGACTCTTCTCAAGTAAATAACGAAAACATACATATGCATTCAGTAATATGCATAGAAGAAAATTACTCACAAACTAGAGAACTTAAAGCTTCAAGTGTGAATCTTTTGAAGCATGTATCTATTGATTTTGGAGCTACTGACGTGGTAGAAAATACAACCAATGATATATGCAGCAGTCCATCAAACATCCAGTCAAATGCTGGTAACAGAGAAGTCAAAGATAAATGTTATCAGTCTGGAACAACAAAGAAATCTGTGTTTCTAGTGGAAGATGCTAATAAGGAAGTCAGGGAGAAATGGGACACAATTCGAGAGGTCACTGATTATTCCAATAAACTAATTCTGCCTGATGATATTGAAAAAAAGAGAATAAACTGGATGAACACATGTAAACCATGGTATAAAATATATGAGGAAAACAAAAGAAATAAATCAAATATTAAAAAACGACCAAGGAAAACTTCAGTTAGCAAGATGCCTCCATTAAGTATACAAAAGATTATGTATAGCGGCCCTTGGAGTACTCTGCAGCAGGTAACTATACAGATTTAGAATGATATGGGAAGCTAAACTTTCACTACATTTTGGTATTTTTAGTTTGTTTGTTTGTTTGATGGTTTTTACAGCAGAATGCTGTTTTGGAAGAGGAGAAAATTATTGTTGGGTAGGATATAGATCTCTGTGCAGAGGAACAACTCCCACTAATGCAAGATAAGGGCAATGAGAATGATGTTTGAATTCCTGTGAGCGTTGTGGAGCAGACTAGTGTGTCTTCAGATGACTGATGGCATCTTAAGACTGTAAAAGGCAGGAGCTTCAAGCTCCTATTTTCAGCTAAATTTAAATGGTTTTGCCTTTGTATGAGGCTCTGTATTTCATATCTTGTTCATTTATGCTCTTCAGAGTCTTGAGAAGACTAGTCTCTTCCAGAAGCAAGACACTGCTGATCAGCTTGCAGATGGTGTTTTGCTATAAAGAACACCTGTTGGTTCCCAGAACTGAGTATCCCTGTATGCTTGCTCTGTGCTCTTTATATCAAGTCTGAGATGACATACCAGACTACATACTCTTTCTGACTGAACTATTTTCATTTGTTCTTGCACACTCACTCTTTATTTATGATAGCGTGATGAGAAGCAATTCATATTATTGTTTTTCTTAGTTTTAATCTTCCATCCATTTAAATTCAGTATCATTAGTAGAACATCAGCTTTATTTGTTTTAGTGTGGATGTTAAAATCAAACTGATTGTTTTTATAATATCTTTTCCTGTTTAACAGATCAGACCCATCTGTACAACAGGGTTAATATATTTGTTGCTTTCATTTTCTAAAGTGCTAGTAAAATGTAGCTTTTGTCTCTCTTTTTAAAGACGTGACATTGTATAATGATATGTTCCATATAGCAAAAATTAATCTTATTTATCATCAAATACATGTAGGTCACAGAAATAACACTTGAAGATTTGCCAGCTTGTAGCCTCTCAACATTGTCTGAGTGTTCAAATCTTCAAGTTTTAACTCTGAGACGCTGTGGACTAGTTGCACTGGAAGGACTAAGTAGCTGCAAAGACCTGAAGTATATCAACATGGAGGTACCAGGCATATTTCATTCTTTATCATAACTGGAGTGAAAACTGTTGATTTTACTGCTCAGGTGGTTATGCAATTGCATCCAAATGAATTTAGAATCATAGAAACATACAATCATCTACATTGTAAAAGCCCTTCAAAATCACCAAGTCCAAGCATCAGTCTGACCATTTCTACCTGGAAAAGTTCAAAATCTGTGGTTTGCTCCTGCTGCAGCCCTGGACAGCATGTAGCCCTTAGTGCTTTAAAAGCATAGGAATATCAGCAATGTACTCCCAAAAGTGAACAGTTACAGCAGCAGATTTGCATTTTACATATGGATTACTAAAACAACATCCCACAAAAGAGTCAAAGTATACTAAGAAAAGTGCATGATAGTATCAGTCTAGAATTAGTATGGCTTGGTGATATATCTTCATTATGTCAGTCTGTCTGATTAATGAATGGATAGGTGATGTTCACCATAGCACAGCTTAGGGAGGAGTACGTAGGAGAGAGTCCTTTGCAATACATACCATGGATATTAGTGAAAATTACATACACACTCAAGCAATGAAATGACATATCACTAGAGGCATAATCTCTGGGTACTTTTTACATTGTCTAACAAAGCATTGTAAATTTAACTTTTAATGACTGAAGAAAACACTATATGACACATCTCGGCTCTGGAACTTTACAATTTATATGAAACAACTCTTCTTACATTTTTTTTTCTTGTCTTTTAACAACACCAATTCATAAGAAAGTTAATTATTATTAACTTGTTTACTTATTTATTATTTATAGTAGTCTTGAATGTTTCTACTTACTCAGCAACTGCTGTTCTTTCTTGAACAGTTGCTTGCTGTGTTTTTGTTTATTTATCTATTTATTTAAATAATATAATTCTGAGAAGAGAGCTAATAATAAATGTACTTAAAAGGAGTGTTGTCTGTCCAGTGATTAGAGCTGGGCAACAGGGTAAGTTGAAATACTTGTGTCCTTTTCCCAATTTGCTTATCTATTCAGAATGTTTGAGATCTATTAATTTGGGGTACCTCAAAACATAAGAGCAAAATACTAATATGAGAACATAATATGCATATCTAAACTTCCAGTCTTTCTAAGATTGGTATTTATATGCAAAAAAAAATCTAGATAAAATTTTGCCTCTTCCAAAACTGTTTTTTGTTTGTTTGTTTGTTTGTTTGTTTTAATGTTATACTTTAAATAATAAACAGAATTACCTCACTGGGCATTTTCAGAGCCAGAATGCAGCGCAAAATATATCTTTGTTCAATCCCAGTAGAACACAAAAGAAACACATTATTGTTTTAATGGAAAAAGATAGAGATCTTCTTACTTGTAGCTTGGGAAAAAAATAAGCAGTGGTGATAATCTACCATACTTTTAGACTTAATTCTGTTGCTTCACTTCAGATGCTATTTATATTCTTATTTTCCTTTGTTTCAGGAAAACAGCATTGAGATGGTTGACTGTGAAAACCTAGAAAATCTCTGTATTCTGATTCTGAATAAGAACCATATTTCATCAGTTTGTGGCTTAGATGGCTGCATAAATCTCCAAAATCTTGAACTTTCCTACAATAGAATCACTCGAATTGGTAAGAATATTAATGATAAATTATTCCAATTTGTATCGCAGAATATTTGTGCTGTTTATATTAAGGATTATGCTTCCTTTCGATTCAGGGTCGGCCAGCTGCTAAGCCCAAGGAGAATGAGGAAATGGATTAGAACACTCCTGCATTTTAAATCACACTCAAATTCACATTTATTTGTAGTATGGCTTAGCTACTGCCATGTATTCCATCCCCCAGATCCAATAAGTATGGTCAAAAAAATTTGGAAAAAAATATGAGAAATAAATGGTCAAAAGCTGAGAAAAGAATGAGTTTAGCATACAGTCATGCAAATCATATAGACATAGCAAGTATGCCAACACTTGCTATATTTACAATTAGTTATATTTTTTAGGTTCAACAGATGGCAGGCAACAAGTGTACCATTTATCTGCAGTCAACCAGGTAGAATTCACATAACTGCAGACACCTCAACAGATGCATCAGTACATAAAAACTTTGGACTAGGAGTTACCTGTTGGTCATACAGGAATTTTTCATGTAGTGAACAGCTATTTACCTCTCTGCCTGTTTTATTCCCACTCTCCTGTGAAGTGCCTATAGGGCAGATATTGTGGGTCAGCTTCTGGCAAGCCAAAAATACTGTATGGTGAGCCTTGTGTTATGTAGATTTGGTATAAATGTAATGAGGATCCAGAGCCTTTTCAATTGACAAAAGGTCAGGAAATTGCAGTGCTGTGAGAATAACTGAGATCCTTGCTGTACCTCAGTGGAGAAGCTAGTTTTGTTGTTATTGATGTTGTTTTAGAATTATATACGAAGGGAAAACCATCAGAGGTCCCTCAAAAGCAACATTAACAGCTGGGAAAAGCTAGTAGTAAATTACCAGATCATTACTTGAAAAGGAGCTCTCAAGAAAGAAAGTAGCAAATTTTCTCCAGGATAGTGCAGCAGATAGAATGGAACTAGATTTAGCAGCCTCCCTGTGGCTGTAGGGACTTGGGTTTTGGTACATGATATACTGTGGAATTTGTAAAAGCCAGATCACTATATCACTTGAGGATTATAATCTTAACAGAAGTAAATCTTCAGAGATTCATTAGTTGAAATAAAGTTGTATTTTCTTATGATGAAGAAAAAATTGCATGTGATGAAACAAACAATTCTGTATGAATTGCAAAATGTTTTGGGAAGACTAAAAAGCTGAATTTCTAGTTGTATTTTTGGTCTGTGCTGAGTTTGAAGATATTGTTTGAAAAGGAATCTGAGCTGGAAGTGAAAAGGAGATAAAGAAATTGTAATTTTTGATTTCTTTTGTCCTGATTTAGACTATTACTTCTCTTTAAAGTATGTGTAGTAGAGAGCTACCTGGACAGTGGGAAAACAACATAAAACTGTTTTTAAGCTGATGAATAAAACACATTTACATGAAATATTTTTATAAAGTGGTTTCAATTGTGTTAAAAACCCACAAACATAAAACACAAAATTGAAACCGTGTGAAGATGAATAGTGTAATTCCGTGATAAATGGCAATGGTATAGGAAAGAGAAATAGGAAATTTTGGGGAAGAAAAAGCCAACCCAGACAGTCTGGAAATTTAGCTGTTCGATAGTGATATTTTGAATATTTTTTGCTAATTTGTGAAAATATGAAATGTTTATGTTTATGAATAATTTATATTACCTGTTAATAAGGGTGCTGGGATATCAATGCTTGTTACAAAAGCGTATCAATATCCTAAAGGGGAAAGATGAAACAAAGTGAATATAAATATTGGCTTTGTATCCTTGTGGCCAATAATGCTGGGTAAGATTCTTACAGACGTACCACACTTGATAGAAATGTCAGCAAGATTACTGTAAGAATTATTAGTAGTAATAATAATTAGTAATTAGTAGTATTGGTGGATTAATTAAGGACTGTGGCATCTGTGTGGAATGTAGTATCTTCCTGTGGAAATCCTGTAAAAATACTTTTGTACCTTCCATTTTGTGCAATGTAGTGCTATGTGTACTAAGTTTCTAATGAATTTGAGTGGCGAAATAAATGTTCACAAAAATCAGCTTAGAATCTGCTTTTCACAGTTACAACAGTGTGCAGTATTGTCTGTTCATTCAGCTTTCACAAAGGGCTTGTTCTGTTTTCTTGTCTGTTTTTTTTTTTTTGTGTATGTGATTTTTTTTCCCTAAAAAAAAAGACTTATTTATATTTGTAATACTTGTGATTTATTAACTTATTGTTGGAAACATCAAGCACATTCTGATTTCCTTTTTTTTTATTTTTTTTTTTGTCCTCATTTAAAATATAGCATCAGTAGAGGGAAAAATGAGAGTTGCCAGAAAACCCTTAACAGTAAAAGTATGAGAAATATGTATGTTATGGTTTTCCACTTAAGGTTGCATGCTCACAAACTAGGTAATCGTGTCAGCAATATACTTAATTTCAGTGCATTTGTATTTGGAAGATGAATGCTTTATATAAAAATTTTCTTACACAAAAAATAGCATTTTGACTTTAATTATAGATTATGCTTTCTTAGGATGTCTGTTGTACTATGCTGGCTAAAATCCTGGTAGTGCTAAGAATAGCAATGAGTAACTATGGATACTCTTAAATGCCACTTTGGAATTATTATTTTTAAGAAAGCACATCTTTGTCGCACCTAGAAGTTACTTCAGAACTGCACCGATAGCTAATAGACAGGAGCTGTGCATAGCAATTTGTTAAGAGTTACGTAAAGGTTCTCTACACATCTTTCTGAAACCATATGCTTTTTTAACAGAACAAAGTTTCCCATTTACCACTATAGCTGTTGTTGGTTGTATCATGGAAAATAGACAATATCTACTGGAAACTTGCATGCTTATTTTTAATTTCGCACGTGTATACAAGAAACATTAAACTACCATGTATTATATTATCCTCTCTCTTGTATTTTTTCTCTTGGACTGTATTTGATAGTTCCAGAATAGATTTTGATCCCACTGTATATAGCCTTGGCATGTCTGTTTAGAATTATTTCCAGTCTAATTAAACGAGACAGAAGGAGATATAAAAAGGTGCTTAGTGCAGTATGCAGAATATGAAATTTCCAGATCCTCTATTAACTCTTTGACTCTTCTTCCTCTGTGTGTAGTTTGTCCTCTAATCCCACTCCATGGTAATTCAGTGCTATTAAAGTTACCAGTACCCCTATGCTGATAACTTAATAGTGGAAATGTAAAAACTGTTCATGTGAGGAAGTCTTGGAAGCTGTTAGTACTGTCTGAAAGGAAATTGTTTTGAGACCACTAGATGGTGGTAGTTCCCTTTTTGTTTTTATCCAAGAAAAAAAGAAAGGGGGGGGGGAATCCAGAACAGGATCTTGCAATCAGGATTGTATGTTGTGTATGTTTGAAATTCTTTCAGATTAATTAAAGAGTTGTATATTTATTTCCTAAAGCACCATTTTGAAGTTAGAATATATAACATTTGTTTTAGATATAGGATGTTATCTCTTTAATATCCAGTGTTTTTTCAGGTGAATATGTTATTTCAACTACATGATTCCCATTTTTAAATTACTATGAGTTGAAATCCAATGGTGGTAGTTTGTGTTGCTGTTGTTTTTAAATGTCAAAGTTAGAAGTACAGTTAATCTTTTACTTCTGTTTTGCTCTTACTTGTACTATATTCTAAATAATCATAGAATCATAGAACTTCTTGTGTTGGAAGGTATCTCAAAGACCATCTAGTTCCAACCCCCTGCCGTGGGCAGGGGTGCCACCTACTAGATGAGGTTGCTTAGGGCCTTGTCCAACTTGGTCTTGAACACCTGCAGGGATGGGGCATCCACAGATTCTCTGGGCAATGTGTTCCAGTGTGTCACCACTCTCTGAGTAAAGAATTTTCTCAGTAGCAATGTGGTCTTTGGTTTTATAATCTAGTTGATTCTCAGAGGATAATCACAAAGACATTTACTTCTGCAAAATTTGCCCAACTTGCTTATGGGAACTTGGGAAGGTTTTGGTGACATAAAGATGAGATAAAGTATTACATAAAACAATCCTGTGAAGAATATCTGAAAGAAGTGTAAAATCAGAAACTTTTTTTTTTTTTTAGTGTGTTTTTTAAGGCATACCCCCTTAAAGAAGTTTTACTACAGATATAGGAAAAAACTGTTTTGACCTGTACCAAGTCTGACACATTGGTACTCCAGAAAGGCAGCCATCACAGAACATTTAGCATATAGTAAGACCATGGAACAAGTATGATTTTACCATTGTAAGAGAATGATTTGTGAAAAACTCTGAAATAAATACGGGCAAAAGAACATTTTCCTTTGCATCTGTTTGTAGGAGAGATACATTCTTGATCTCTAGCTGGTAAGACTAAGTTTGTTGTGAGTGTAATGGCTGTAGAATTGTAGGTTTATACTTAAAGGTACTTCTTAAAGGTTCTTTATTATTTTTTTCATTAAAAAAAAAATATACTTTGTAGTGTAATTCCTTAAACAGGAGACATTTACATTAATAATGCTTGTCTGCCCTAGGGGTTGTGAACTATTATTATTGCTTACTTAATAGGATCAGAAGTTTATCACCTGTACACACTGTGTATTTGATAGTGTCAAAATAGAGTATCTTTTGAAGTATAGGACTAATATTGTTACTATATATAATATGAATATGCTGAAATTTTAGAATTTTCTTGGTAATCAAAAAACAGACTTTTATTATTTCAGAATGGCTTAACTCAGCTAAAATCTTTATTTTTCAGGTGGTTTGGAGTCACTGAAAAACCTTCAGCAATTAAATGTGGATCATAATCAATTAATCAGCACAAAAGGTCTCAGTGAAACAGCTACTCTCATACACCTAGACTGCTCTTTTAATCATCTCACACAAATTGAAGGCATTGAGAGTTGTGGACTACTTCAAATTCTGAAGTTACAAGGCAATAACCTACAGGAGGTAAATGCTTTGAATTAAGTGGCTGTTTATTGTACATACATCTTCGTTAACAGTAATGTTACTCACAATGCTCATCATGTGCTCTGTTTGCCTGGGGTGGTTTTTTTTGTTTGTTTTGTGTTGTGTTGTTTTTTGTTGTTTTGTGTTGTTTTCCTTTTAGAGATTTTTCAAAGGTAAAAATGGCTAGCAGTGGTAAAGTTTTTTCTTGCTCCTAAGTCCTTGAAAAATTGCCCTTCAGTTGTTATATTTCCCTCCGTGGAATATGTGTTATTCTCTGTTTAAAATGTCATGAAATACTATTGTCGTTAAAGACAAGTAGTAATTTAGGTTAATTTCATGAATGCTGATTCTCCAGAAGTTGAAATTTTTGCTGCAACATATATAATAGAGAAGTAGTTTGCTAAATGGACAATTAATAATCTTTACTGCCAATGATTCTTTTATGCATCTGGGAGCCGAAAACTATTTTCAATAATCAGCACAAATAAAATAGTAAGATTGTGGCTCTTGACTCCCCACTTTTTTTTTTTTTTAATCATATTGACTATTCAGACTACATAGAGGACATTGAAAAATATTTAACACCTAATATACATAATAAGAAAACAATACATATATCCAAAATGTGTAGTTTACTTCTGTTTAATAATGATTGATGAAAAGCATATGGTAAGCATTCCATTGTTGTTTCTCTAATTTACATTAATTTTAAATAACCTTCTCTTCTCTATTTAGCTTCCAAGGCTGGAAAATCATGTTCTGCTAAGAGAACTATATTTGGATGACAATAGCATTTCTGCTATGAAAATGCTTTCTTTGTATTGGTTGCCTCTGTTGCAGATTCTTTCACTGTCTCAAAATAGGTAAACAAGAAATATTTTCCCTTTATGAAGTTGATACAGAGGAATTTTCTAACACTTATCTAAAAAGTATAATTCTCAGTATGCTTAAAATATCACCATCTTTTCCATACTTTGAAAGTATGTGGTTGACAAGTAATGGCATTGGCCACCTTCAGCTAAGAAAATTTGAAACAGCAGTAACTACAAAAAGTAATTTTTTTCTATTAGATGTTATATGAAAATAATTTTTGAGCATTGAAGCATTATTAAAACCACGGTGTTTTTTTAGCAATTGTTTCTAGAGTTCGTCTGTCAAACTTTGTATTTCTCATCTAGTTTATTCAAAACAGACTTTGAAGGCTATTTTAAGTATAACTGCTAGAGCTAAATAGTACAAGTTAGAATGTTCATTAGGCTGTTTTTTATTTCATATACATGATATATTAATGCCCCCAAAACCAAATTTTAGTACTGCATATCTGCTTTTATTCTTCACTGTTATGGTTCAGTTCAAAGATACAGAATAATAAAGCTGAGTCAAGACAAGCAGTCTAAAAGTAGATCATGTGTTGAAGTACTACATAATCAGGTTTCTTTTCCATTTTATAAAATATTCTGTACATCTGCAGAATTAGAATTATGGTATTTTCAGGAGTCAAAATCTTTGTGTTGGTAGTGAAATGAATTTTGCTAGTAAATTACTATTTTTTTCCATATTGTGATGTGTTCACTCTGAATGGGATTTCTCACCTAAACACATAGAATATACCATTTTACACATGATACACTCTGAATATACACTCTGAACTAATCATTCAGCACTCGAGTTAATGAAGAGGAGTTGTTTTAGCGTGCGATTCATCTACCATTTCTAGACATTTACTTTGAGACAAATCATATCCTACAAGTGACTGTTCGTCTTCATTGACTACTGACAGAGTCTGAATGATTAGATCACATGTAGTTGGTGTGTCTACATTTGAACAGAAGAATCCCATCCTTGGTGACAGTAGTTCATCAGAGTCAGCTATATCTGTGAGCCTGTGGGAGAATAGATCTATAACTCTGAGTCCTTTTATAAGAAACGCCCTTTATGAAAAATGAATACTATTTAAGAAAATGCAACCTATATTTTTATAACTTTTTATAAACAGATTGTTTTCAATCATCTCTAATGAAGTAGAATGCATGTAAGTTCATAACACCTAGTTATTTATATTTACAGAATATAGTACTTAAGTTTTAAAGCTTTTTAGTTTTTTTAAGTTCCTCTGGAGTTTGGAGAAACTTAATGCCTGAGACTAGCAAGGTCATTATCTGTTAAGTGTAAAATTCCAAATCACACATATTGATTTCATTCATGTTCTTTGCTTCTTTTTTTTGTTCTTTTTGTTTTGTGTGGTGTTTTTTTTCCTGACCTGTTCAGCTTTTTATGGAACAGGAAGTAATGTGGCTCTATCTTCTTGTAGCTTTCTTCTCCTTTTTTTTTTTTTTTCTTCCCACATTAAGATGTGACTACATTGTGTGTAATGACGTGTTTACAGTACTGCTGGAACACCCGATGTGCCCGCTAGTGAGACAGCAAAACTAAGAGCACAGTTTCAGCCATAGCTTGAATGCAGCCTCAAGATCTAGGTTGTGCTGGGCTGGCTATGTAGATGTACCACTTGCCCATCCCATGATCTTATGTTTTTTATTCTCCATTCCAGTGCTTACTTTGTTTGTCCAGTGCCTACATTGAGATGCTGAATGTCTTCTTTCTAGGAGAAAGCACGTAATTATGCATGAGTAAACTGGGTGTGATACAAATAACAACAAAAATATCCCTTTATTTCCTTTATGTATCTATACCTTATCTCAAATCTTTGGGACAAACAGGACAAGATAGTCTTAAATGCACATTAAAGGCCTCCAGATTCCTGGGATTTCAGTAGCCTGCTCTGTTGCACTCACTTTATGTACACTTATAAGCAACTCTATATGTGTGTGCTATAACCTAAGTAACTTGATGTTCTATATAGCAACAGTGAATGTAATAGTGTAAGCTGTTGAAAGAAAAACTGTTTTAACATTTATACTATAGCTAGTGCAATTTTATAGGTTTGGGGTGTTTTGGTTTTTGTTTGTTTGTTTTTGTTTTTAAAGCGTACACTAGTGCCATTTCCTTTTTCCTGGTTGCAGGAAGGCCACATAGTGATAATACTGTGAATCTGTGTTTTTTCTAAAAACATAGTACTGTAAAAAGAAAAATCTTATGCTAATTTACAATATTTTTTATTTCTGAGATGTTTTGTCTGTGTCATAAACCCCAAAATTGCTAAAGATAAAACTCTAAATTAATTGTTTTAAACCTACAATATAGGAACAAGGAATGATGGCATGTAGTGATGTTCATGTAGTATGTAGTATATTCATCAAATATAAAAATGGCAACAATATTACCACCTCTGCTTTTATTAAGTGTTTTGCTGTGGTTTTCATGTATGAAGCATATACCAGGTCAATGTACAAGGTGAATGTTCTCTTGACTTGATTACTGTAGAACTGGGACTGTGAAGATCTGTGCTCTCTTTTGGAGCAGCTGGAGAACACAGTAAGTTAGTGTAAAAAAGGATTTATTTTTTTATAGGGTAGATAAAGGTTTAGGTGTAGGAGAGAAAAATCTTTCCACTGGAACTAAAATTATTACATATTTAATATGCAGTAAGAATTCATGTGAGATTTATATTTACATGTAATCACAATTATGTAGCTTACTTGTTATTTTTTTCTTCATATAAAAGTTTTACAATGAGACACCAAAACAATCTATTGTTCAAGTAGTCCTTATATTTTTTGTGCAACTTGAGAATAGACAAATTTATCCCTCTTAATTTCTGTTATAATACTCCAAAGTTTATTATTGTTTTGTTTTGTAACCTAAGTGTGTTAGATAATAATTTGATATTAAAAAAAAAAAAAAAATGCAGTCAGCTGCAAAAATTCCTTTTCTGGGAAACTTCTTTGACCAGGATCAAATTCTTTGTGAACTTATTGCACATGTTTTTTGCAACCACATATATGCCATTTTTAATAGGCTTATTATAGAAATGCTAAAAAGCAACTGAATTCTGAATTCTTGATACATATTGTTCTCACTACTTAACTATACGTTGTATGTGTGTTTTTAACTTAATTTCTTACTCTCACGGCAAGCCATTCTGTTTTCAGAATTTGACAGATTTTCCAGAGCTGTCACAATACATATAAGTGTAATTGGATGTTGAATTCAGTCAGTCATGAATAAACTACCCTGTATTTATATTGTATGTACACTGTATTTATACTGTCATCACCCCCAAACACCCCTTATTGGTCTAGATTTGTTTATCATTTTCAGTAATTCTTTGCTGGTCATGTGTTTATTTCTAAGAATATAACACCATGGACAATACTGGTGAAGTGTACTGCCTAACAAAGTATTCAAGAAACAAGTGACTTTTAGATTTCCTTTATTATGTTTGATTCTGACTTACAAATATGGCAAATATTGCAAATTAAAATGTTATTATTTTTTAAAAGTATGAAAGAGAAATAAACATTGCTTAAAGATCTAGATAAACATAAATTTGTTTTTAATGATCTTTCTCTCCTTATTGCTCATTAACATCAGTGATAGCTTTCTGGGGAAAAGCTGATGCACAGCAAGATTTGGACCAGACTGAGGAGTTAATGCTATTTGTGTTTAAAAAAGCAATCTGTATTTTCTCTGGTACATACTTACAACTATTCTAGGCTCTTAAATCTTGTTTTCTGACATATAGTTTCTGTGGATATCTGTGTCCTGTCCTGCTACAACCTTAAATGGGAGCAGAAAGAGGAAGCTATAGCTTGTTTTTTTGCAAATATCTTTTACTTTTGTGTCTTCTTTGTAATTTATATCTCTCTTATGCCCTGGGCTAATGTGACAAGGTCAAGTAGTATTAAGTTTTCAGTAATGTCCTTTGTCTTTCTGGTTTGAATTTTCTTAGGAAAAAAATTAACAAAGAATGTCAGTAAAAGCAAAGCTATAGAATGACGGGCAAACGTTTTAACTCTCATAATGCCAATGGCAGGCAAGGATAGTCCAGTAGTCAAATAAAATTTCTAAGTCACCACAGTGTATACAGACAAAAATCCCCAGAACCAACTCACAAAAAAAAAAAAAAAAAAAAAAAAAAAAAAAAAAAAACATCCATTATGACTTGTAGAAACAAAGGCTTTGTAAAAGTAGTGTGCAAGTCCCTCATGCTTTTTATGACATTTATTTTCCTGATATTCCTGAATATGTGAATCTTTAATATGTATTATGGATTTTAGTCTTTTAGTGAGAGTGTTTGCCACTGTTACATTTGTTACAAATATTAAAAATATTTGTGCTATTGACTGGTCATAAGAACCTAAAACGCTGATACTTCTTGCAGTGTGTACAAGAGTATTTATTATGGTTAATGGTTTTTAGAGTTAATGCTTCTTCTTATTTATTTGATACTTTGGAAAACTGGCAGGGAGGTAATTGAACTAAACAGCATTAGAACAACAACTTTAAAATATGGAGTGAGAAGGAAATGGAAGTATAGTGGCACATACTCAACTGGCTTTATATCCGTTTCTCTGAATTTACTATTAACATGTGTTTTATTTGTTTAGTTGGTTTTTGTTTGTTTGTTTGTTTTCCCTCCTACATGCCAATTTTCAACAAGAATAAAGCATCGACCACCAATACTTGGTCCAGAATTTGTTAACCAGAATTAAATCCAACTTTGTCTTTCAGTTGTAATGTTTTCCAGTCTGTTCTGGAGAACAGATTTCAACAACAGAATAGCATTTTTTGGCTCTGGCCAATTGTAAATTTGTGAAGTGAGTAGGTTTTTGATTTTCAGTGGTTATATGTGTGACCATTTGAACTCTGATTTATAGCTTTCAAAGGTAATAAATATTGCCCTCAGAAAATACTGCTTTCCATGAAAATTGACAGTTACAAAGTGAAGACATGCATTGCCATCTGTGATGCCATTCTCCCATTATGCTTAAACCTTGTCCTTAAAGGAATGAAATAAGTTACCTAAAAGTAAGTTTTTCAGCAGATATAGTTTATTTAGTATATGCTTATACACAAACATTCTAATTTTAGTTAAAATTTTAGTTAAACACAATTCCAACATCTTGATTTTATTTTTTTCCTCCCCCATTTATAAATCAAAATAAACTTTTAAATCTGAAAGGTAATATTTGGAAATAGCTGACTGAATAGTTTAACGTTCACTGGTAGTTCCACCAATGCAAGTTTGTAATTAAAACTTCTAATAACACTGGGTAATAATGTTTTTAATAGTTATGATAATACACATCTCACAGTCTAAATCCTTTGTACAGATGAGTGTCAGCTGTTTCCTCACATCTACTCTTCAATACTACAGATAGGAATTTTGTAGTGGCTCCAGCCCTGCTTTGCTGGTTTTATTCCACAAGAAAAGCTCTGATAGGCAAGAAGTGCAATTCTGTAGCTGTCTGTATAACTGGCACTTCTGTGACACTTACAGAAGTACTCAGACAGAGGAAGTGCTAAAAATCTTTTACAGGACAGTGCAGCTTTGAATGGTTAAGAAATACAACTTTGGCGACAATTATGTTGGTTTTAGGGTCTAGGAAGTGGAGAGTGCTGAGTGGAGAAGAGAAACAAACTGACAAGAAGTATGATAAATGAAGAAAAAGGAAAGGGGAAAAGCAGATTTTTTTTTTTTTTTTCTCCAAAATCAGGGCTTTCTGTTTTATTCTAGTCAAGTTGACTAAAGAAAAGCCAATTGAACTTGTAAATTTTACAAGACTTTGGATCCTCAGAACTAAATTTAAGAAAAATAGAATGAAGTATTTACCAGTTGAACAAAAACAGTAACACATACAAGCAAAAAGTGACCTTCTGAGAAGACTAAGAAATGCTTTGAAGTTAAAGGAGGAATTTTGGTAATTAATACTAGCACCTTGGATAGCTAAATGAGTATTTTCTCATGTAAATAAGTAAGTTGATATTACTGTAAAAGATTCTGGTGCCTGTTTATAAGCTACAGTTTTTCTTTAGTTAAAAATAAACTTTTCTGATTTGTTCTTAGTTTAACTGAGCTTGTGCCTTTAAATTCATTTGTATCTTTGGAAAAGCTGGACATCAAAAATAACTGCTTGTCAGGTGAGTTGTATAGAAAACATAAATCAAATGCCCATCCAAACTAGAAGTTCTTAATTAAATTATAAATTCATTTATATTTGGATTGTTCCAAATATATTTATAAAATTCAAATATTATCTATGAGACATACAGAAAACATAAATATTTTTCAAATATGGATGTTATACATATTGATAATAACTGTACAGACAGGTAACAGAATTGTTTATAATTATTCATGGTTTTGGTACTATTTGTGATTTTAAGTAAAATAATATGATTCTACATTCAAATTGGTATTTAATTTTGTTTTCTTTTACAATACAGACCTTAAAAGTGTAATTGCATGGTTAAGTGGCTGCAATAATCTAAGGGAGTTGTCACTGAGTGGAAATCCTCTCCTCCAAGAAAGGAATTGCAAGTAAGAAAATAAATGGATTTGCTAAATAAATATAAATAAATTAAAAATAATAAATAATTAAAAAAATCCAGTTAGCAAATATGTTTTTGTTTTGTTTTGTCAAAATAGCCTAAATTTATAGTTCACTAAGTAAATGGTCAGATCACTCTTCACCTCGTTGTATGTACTATAAAAATAGTTCTAGTATAATTTTTCCAGGCCTGTGACAATAGTGACAATGCACAATGTAGGTAGTTATATAGGTGCACTAACATTTTTTTAAATGTAAATGCAATTTTAATTGAAAGGATTAATAATTTTTCATATGAAAAAATATTAGGGCAATTTTATCCTCTTAGAGATTTTTATTTGAGCTGTACTTCTGTGAATTAGGGAAAAACTATCAGCTGTAAATTTCTATCTTTTCTTCTGTCTCCTTAATAACAGAAATTCATATGTAAATATGTGGCCATAAGAGTGGTTAGAGACCCAGTATGGCATGCCATCTTGGAGACATATACATTATTTTAAGTACGAACCATTCTAAACTAGTAATTAATTTCAAAATGATGCTGATCTTTTGTTAGTTTTTCTGTGAATAGTGACCAGAGATTCTTCCGGAACTGTGGAAAAATATGCCACCCAACTTTGGGACTAAAAACGTTAGGTCCCATTTCTGTAGTAGAAATGAACATAGTGCCAGTAGCAAATGAGTTAAGACTGTATCTTCAGTTGCAAACTGTTGTTATTCCCTTCAAATTGTTTGCCATCATCTATTTGCTTTCCTTCTCGTGTTTTCAAATACCTTTTAGGACAAGGAAATTTCTGCACCGTGTTTAATGAGTACTGTTTAAAGGGCTTTCTTTGCCTTTTCTTGATCCCTCTCTTCCCTTCTTAGCATACAAATGCTTAAAGAGCAGCCTGAGCACAGTTAAGATTATCCAGTTGCATACAGTGAGTGCTCTGAGAGAGCAAAAGAGATGGATAAAAAGGAATAGATAAAAATGTTGCCTTCTGCAGCTAAAGGAAGAAAAATCATTTAGTTTGATACTCAGCCTATAGAGATTTGTTGATCTAAAGTGCATAGCTTCATGAAAAGCTCCACCATCATCTGCTGGATTTTTTGCAGCATGAGCAAAAGGAAGAGAAATCTGTTCTGCTGTCTGAGCACTTGCCTGCCATATTCTAGAACCAGTAGAGAAATGAGAAAGTCTCATTTGGTCACAATAGCCTATTTGGTCACAATGTAAGATAAGATGTAAGTTGACCACAGCTTGCTATATTCACCAAAAGGGTCCATCTCTTAGCACTAGAGGGTTTGTGGTTTGCTGTTGTTGTTGTTCCTGGTGGTGTTTTTTTGTTTGTTTGCTTGTTTGTTTGTTTGTTTTTGGTTTTTGCATCAGGCATCAAATGTCAGTCACAGTCATTATTTTGATTTTACTTCATGATAGGTAACAAAGAAATGAAATTCAAATGGTAAACTTGGATCTAGTTCAAATGAGAAAAGGTAGGTATTTGTTCACTGTATGGGAGAAACAGGAGAAGAATCACAAAATAGTCCAGGTTGTTGGAATAGCTACATTTGTTTGATATTAATTTGAGGGAATACATAAATCACTACATTATACATAAATTTACATTTCTTCTACAAAGTATGTACCAGCCTAATAATATTTTAAAATTATTATTTAAAAATAAACTCTATGTAAGCAATAGACGAACATTTCCATTTATTTTGATGATGTATACAAAGGATACCCTTTTGTCTTTACTGTATGCAGGGTCAAATTTACTCCATTCCATTGTGTGCAAGGACTTGGTTGAAAATTGAGCTGCTCCAGGTCTAATGGTTTCAAAATTATTTCACCACAATTCTTCCTTCTTTCCCTAATTCCATTTTCAGAGCTTAAATGCAAAACACACAGTCATTTAAATTAAAAATGAGTCCTCATAACAATCAAGTGCAAAAGCACAAGAAACTTCTATCATGAATCCTCCAGTCCTTTTATATTCAAAGATTTGTAGTGAAAGAAAACAGGCTAGATTAAAAACAACAACAACAACAAAACTACTTCTGCAGTCACCATTTTTACAGATTTGAGAGTATAGATTAATATTAACATATGGAGATACAGTTTCATTTCTTCCCATTCTTTTAATGACAAGAAATAACTTGGGGAAAAAAAAAAAAAAAATCTTTGAAGTGTCCAGCGAATGAACAACTTAATTTTTTACTCTTATGAAATATGTCCCTGTGTCTTCAGATTCTTGCTTTTGGTCAGATGCAAGTTCATCCTGGAGAAGAGAAGGCTCTGGGGTGACCTTATAGCAGTTTTCCAGCACCTAAGGGGAGCCTACAAGAAAGCATGAGAGGAACTATTTGTCAGGGAGTGTAGTGACAGGACAAGGATTAGTGGTTTTAAACTAAAAAAGGGTAGATTTCAATTAGATATTAGGAATAAATTCTTTAACATGAAGATTGTGAGACACTGGAACAGGTTGCCCAGAGATGGTGTGAATGCTTCATCCCTGGTAGTGTTCAAAGCCAGGTTCGATAGGGGCTTTGAGCAACCAGGTCTAGTGGGAGGTGTCCCTGCCCATGGCAGGGGGGTTTGAGTTAGACAGTCTTTAAGGTTCCAACCCAAACCATTCTATGATTCTATGATTATCCATGCCAAGCAAATCTATTTTTTGGAAGCTTTGTAACCAGTAGAGTTCAGCACTTATAAAGAAATGAAAATGAACAGTGAAAGTATATACAAAAGAAATGAGATATGGACAAACACTACCACAAACTGGAAGAAAATTATATGAAAATAACAAATGGAATTGTATTCTGTGATCTTTTTTTTTTATTTATTTATTTTTTATTTCCTGAGAATCCTAGTTTGTAGTTTTGTTTAAACAAAAACCTTGATGTTTGGCCAAGCATTTGGAGCTTCTATATGAAGTGGTTTGTTCCAAAATTCTGTGCTTTTTCACTGCTATCGTATTTTTTCATATGACTTTTTTTTTAAACAAACGTATAAATTATAGAAATAAATGCCTTCTCTGTGGTGCTAATTTGTAACTTCTTTGTCCATTGACTTCTCCACAATATCATTGTTTTCAGCATGAATTCTACTTGTCCTCTCTATTGACAAGTTTATCACCTTTGGTGACTTTAACTTTCTGAATGAGCTTTTGTCTCACCTTTATTATCATATTTTATATTTCATTAAAACATTTGCATGGATGTGACCATCCATTCATCCTTTTTCTACTTCTCTTACATCTGCACTATTTTAAATATTTCTCTCTTTCTGATTACTTATGTACTTACACCGCTTACTTGCCCTTCTCAGAAACACCAGTTCCTGACTGTCCATCACATAGTTTCTTTGACTGTTTCTCTTCCTCTTTGCTCTTGTTTTATTATTATTATTATCTTCTTATTTACCCCCTTCCACTATGTTATAAATCCTCTGCTTAACAGACTTGCTGATGTGGTAGGTTCACACTGCACATAGAGAAAGGATGGTGCATTCTTGTCTTTAATTAGGAATAGTCTGTATAAAGGAATCCTTGACTTAGCAACTTTTAGGGAAGAGTTTTTGGAAGAAAAATTTGGGATGAATGGTTGATTATTTTTTCTTTTTTCAGTAGCCAGTGTAATCTCTTTTCCTGTTCTGAGAATTCCTTATCTTTACACCAAAAGTTAATTGGTTTTATGCTATTGAATGAGATGTAGATGTAAAAATAATGCTGTTCTTTGCCCCCTGGTGATCTATAATACATATCTGAAATGTAAGTGAAGAACTGGTCTTAGAGACTATTATATGTGTTTACATAAAAAGTGGATGGGGTAGAAAGAAAACTTGACATGTAATGAGATATGGACATTATAATCCCACAATGGGTACTTGTGATAGGATTGTATTTGTAAGCCTTATTAAGAAAATTACTCATTGATAGGTTGTTGGTATGCTATGGTTGTCATTTTTTTTTTGTTTGGTTGGTTGGTTTGGTTTGGTTTGGTTGCTTTTTTTAGAAATCTTCCGAATTCTTGGTAATTATATTGTTTGAAATCATATACGTAGACCAATCTATGAATACTTAGTTTTCTAGAAGAACTGTTCAACAAAAGTACAGTACCTCTTTTCTTTGAATGTAAAGTTTATCTATCTTCTCTAGAATTAATGTTTTCTAGTCCACAGGCATTGGAGAGCAGTAAGAAAAGTTGGAAATGCAATTTCAGATTTTTAGGTGATAATCCAGAATTCATATATTGAAATGGTAGAATGTCTGTCTGATAGTGAACTGTTACTGTGGTTCCATTAAATGTACAAAATCTTTAATCTATAAGAATTTAAATCATTACCAATTGTTTCAGCTAAACAAATCAAGTATTAGCATAGGAAAGTGCTAACATAGTAAAATGTTTAAAGATATGAAACAGAACACAACTTTTTATTTCAGATGTAATTAAAACAGGTGACTGAGATTTTGATTAAAAATATGCTTTTTCTGAGCGTTTGAAATATATTTCAGACCATTTCTCTCAAAAGTGCTACCAAAGTTTGTACTTTATAAAATTATTATTATTATTATTTACCAATATGTGATCAGATCCTTTTCTTAAATTCTCAGATCTGAACAATTTATTTTCAAACTAGAGAAATACGTCCCTAGTAGTTTTAGGTATATGTGATAAATACCACATTCATAGTACAATGTCGTCGTGTATAGTAGTATATAAGGATCACTTTTACAAACAAATACTTTACTGTTCATTTCTGCAACATTTTTTTTTTAGAATCAAAATTGGTCCTTCTTTAATTTCAAGTCAGTTAAATGTGAGGTCTTACATTGCAGTGTTACACAAGAATGTGTTTAATTTGATACTTTAGATTACCTGAGTAGAACAGTAGTTTTTAAGGTACTTGTTTGATAGCTGTACAAATAAATTCCTGTTTTCTCTTTTTTCCTTTCAGTGAACAGACTTACTTTGATTCCCATTGTTCATAGTTTTATGAATAAATTTCAGTGACTGTGTAAATATTTTATATTTCCATTTGCATTGTTTTAATTCCTCCTATTTTATACAATGAACTGGTACGTCATTTGTAACCTTAAGGGGAATTGCTTTCTGAATTCCTATTTAACTATATGTACTGACACTTTAGCTTGCTTGACCCAATCTAACTTTTATGATTAGACAAGAGATTCATTTGTCTAAAGGATTTGAATTACGGGATACGATAAAATATGGATTTGCTGAATACAGCATTGACCGTAACTTCAGGCAATATGTCCCAGTGAACTTTACATAACCCCTTGATACCAACAAAGGAATTAGTTGTAAAATTTCCCAATCAGTTTTGTACTTTCATGTCCAGCCAGTGATAACACCAACAAAAGTGAAGTAGTAAGAAATTGCTTTTAAAAAATTAAACCCTGGGATCAGTCTGAGCACTCCTAGGGGAATGTGTTTCAATGCTGTAATGATTAATAGAGGCTCTTAAGTGACAGAAAATTCACCAGGAAGTTTTCACTAAATGAAATATTGACTCAGCCCTTCACCAGGAGAAACCCAGCTGGAAAAACTAATGTTGAGATCCCATAGCTCTAAGACACAATACTTCCAGCATCCATCAACTTTGATATGGCACTTTTTTAATGTATCACTATTCAACATTAGCTTTGGTAATTCCTCTATGTGTGTTTAGGGACTGTCCATCTAAACCCATCATTTCATTTGAAATGCATTTCAGGCAGTGTTGTTTTTACATTAACGGGCAACAAAAAAGGAAAGTTTTCTGTTTGCAAAAAACTAACTTTCTATTCTATTGAACCACATTTTGGAATATTCAAATTCAGTAATAAAAAATTCCACTAATTTTAAACTTAGCATATAATATAGGAGCTAAGTATTAGTCCTTTACCATCACAGAGCAGTCAGGGAGTTCTCAAATTTTGAAAACTTTTTTTTTTTTTTTTTTTTTTAATACCAAGGGGACTTATAGCCTATAATAAGTGTTCTTTCACGTGTGTTACAAACATAATGAACATACTGAGTGTTGATGTATTGATTTAAATACTTTCAGTCTTAAAACTTTAAAGAAACTTGGACTGCTATAAGAAATATATGAAACAAGGTTGCAGTTTTAGATTATGTTTTGCAGTAACCTAAAAGAGAGCTCATTGATAACACTTTTTTTAAAAACAGGAGGTATGTTTTTCATGTATATTTATTCTTACATAAGTGACCTTGAATGTCGTTGTCATAAAAAGGAAAGATTATCTCTATCGTCATCCCTTGCAGAGACTCAAATTCAGTAATTCAAAGGTAATTTTTTTCCCATCTGTCAAGCTGAATATCATATTGCTTTATGCAGTATATACAGATAGTGAAGGTATGAAGATTGGCAATGTTTTGATTTCAATGCAGTTTTTAAATCTAGGCCTTTAAATGTGTCACCAAAACCAGTGCTGTATGATCCTAAGACTTAGTTTTCTGTGTTGTCTACTAATTAAATGCATTGCAGGTTAGATTTTCCTGTTGTTCAAGTAGGTGAACTACTAGACATCTGTGACCTGAGAAAGTTGTTATTGACCTCCCTGTGTCTGGTATTTCAGCTGTGGTCTGTATACCAACAATATATTAAGAAATTATGCTAAGAAAGCGACATTTTCATACCAGTTCTGTGGTTTATTAAGAATAAAGTTTTCATTAATATACTAACATATGAAGTAAGAACAAATATATGCAAATACTGTGAGAAATATCATAATGTTATGTCTTGTTATAGTAAAATTGGAGTTTTAGCACTGGGATTTTTTTCATAAAACTAATTATGACTTTTTCTTTTCTAAGGCCTTCCCTATGCAAGGAACTTCCTAGTTTACAATTTCTTGATGGTGAAAACTTAAACTATCATACTTTAACCACAACTGAAAGAATCAAAAGATCAGAATCAAGAACTTTTCTGGAACTTTGTCAAGTTCAAATTGAAGAAAATGTTATACTGAAAAACAAGGCTGTTGAACTCGGGTAGGCATTTTATATGAATATAAATTGCTTTTGTTTTAATATACCCTTAGTGTAGTTCTTTATGTTTTTCTTATGAAGTTTACTTAGCTTTTGCCTGGAAACATTATTATGTTAAGAAAGAGATTAGAATCATTGACTTCAGTGCAAGGAATACTTCAGACAGATATTATAATATCTGTGGGCCTTGACTTTTGTTGTTTTAAGTTTGGGAAAACAGGTGGTTCAAATCCAAAAATTCTTGACGTAGTAGTAGTTGGATGAATTCATACACACAACGTAGTACAGTGGCATGTTGAGATAATAGCTTAAATGCACAAAGTGGTATAATCATATCATTAATTTCCAATTAATTAAGTTTCAGCTTAATTTACAGTTTCAACTTATTCAAACCTAGTTTGGGTAACAGCGCTCTAATTTTTTTCCTGCCTTTTTTTTCCATATCTATATTATTCTCATTCTAAATGACTAGAAAGCTGCAAAAGCTGTCCTCTTTCCTCTTAAAGACATGGATCATATGGCTCTGTTTATAGGTCTTTGATTTTGTCATAAATGCTACTTCATTATTATGATTAGTTGTCCAGTGACTTAGATATTGCAAGGTGTCCAGAACTTAGATACTGCAAGTGGTAATTTTTCATTTATACCTCCTATTTTTCATCATTTTGCAATATCTATATATCCCAGACCTCTCATATTTTTGCACTTGGGAATATTGCCCATTTCCTTCTTTCTTAGTTCCTTTTCATTTCCTAGCAGGTTTTACAATATCCCTGTAGTCATTTTAATATCCGACTTGTCTGCTGGTGTTTGGAAAGATAGTTTTCTTGATCCTGCCAGGTACCGAACATTATCCCAGAACAGGTGAAGCATGTAATATTTTACAATACTTTAGTCTGAATTTCTGCTTGTGTACTTTGTTGGGTCAGGAAAAATACCCGCATTGTTTCAGAACCTAGCTATTTTTTGTTTACATATTAGCCTCTATGTCCATGGGGTCTTGTTAATACCTAAAGGATTATTACTTTCATTTATTATTTGATATTATTGAGCTACAATAGAATCTTCATTGCTCACAGAACTGAGATTTATTTGAAAAGATGTTTGTTTTAAGTATTATATTGAAATTATATTGAAGAAAAAAAAAAAAACGTGTTACTTCTCCTTTATGGTAGAGAAAATTTTCTTACGTCCAGAATTTAGGACCTGTTTAATTGACAACCTTTGCAGAAAAAAAATGGTAATCTCTAATTATTATATGATCATGATAGAGCTGTAGTAGAATACCTCACTTCTACATACACTTCTATAAGATAATAAAAAGTGGGAGAGAAAAGTGATATCCACAAAATGGAATTGTTTATGTAACCAGGGTCTGTAAGAATGTACAGCTATACAGGTTAAAATCTGTTGGATAGTCAGGCTCAGACCATCCATTAGTGGTAGTTGATGCTACCTTCTGGACACTTAGACTTGTCCCTCTAACATCTTTATCAATGACCTGGAGCCAGAGATGGAGTATGCACTTACCATGCTTGCAGATGACATCAAATCTGGGGGAAATGATTTATATATCTGCGTGCAGGGCTACCATTCAGAAGGACCTAGACAAATTGGAGAGAGCGACCAACAGGAGCCTGTGAATTCAACAAGGACAAGTGCAAAGTGTTTTTTTTTTTTTTTTACTTTGGAAGGAGTGACCCCTTTTTGCAGTACAAGTTGGGATTGGCTGTCTGGGGAGCATCTCTGCTGAAAAGGACCTTTGGGTCTGGATGGATAAGAAAGTGAATGTGAGACAGCAGTCTGCCCTGATACCAAAGAAGTTTAACAGCATCCTGGGCTGTATGTGGAGGAACATGGACAGTAGATCGTAGGAAGTGATTATCCCCCTATATTTAGCCCTTGCATCTAAAATAGCCTCCAGTATTGGGTGTCATCAATGCATAAAACACAAAAATAAACTGGAACAATTTCAGTGCATTGCCCCTGAGACAGTCAGAAGTTTTGAGCAAGTGCCTGAGAAGACAGAGCCAAGCTTTTTGCAGTGGTGCATAGCAGGAGGATGGACCAGAGCTGATAAAAGGGAAGTTCAGACTGGTATGGTGGGTTGATCCTAGCCAGTAACTAAGAACACAGTAACTGCTTGTTCACTCCTTCCCACTCCCAACATAAAGATAGGGGAGAGAATCAAAGGAGAAGTGAGAAAATCCCATGGACTGAGATAAAAACAGTTTAATAAGAGAAATAAAGGGGGCATGGGCACAGAAGAATACAAAAAGAAAACACCCCAGTGATGGAAAAACAATCATTCAGCACCCCCCACCAAAAGACCAATTCCTAGCCATTCTCCAAGGAATGGCTGCCTTGGAAAGACTACACCCCCACTTTTATTGCTGAGCATGACATCATATAGGATGAAATATCATTTTGGTCATTTCAAGTCGGCTGGCCTGGTTACTTCCAGCCTACCCACTCAGGGTGACAGAGTGAGAAACAGAGAAGGTCTTGATTCTGTACAAGCATCTTTCAGCAATGGTTTTGGTAGCACACTGTTTACTGGTGTGCTATCAAAACAGTTGTAGCCACAGTGTCATACAGGCTGCTATGAAGAGAATGAACTCCATCCCAGCCAGACCCCATACAACTGGACATAAGGAAAAACCTTTTCACCATTAGGATAGTGATGCATTGCAACAGTTTGCTCAGAGAGGTTGCACAGTCTCCACTCCTGGAGATTTTCAAGACATGACTGGAAAAAGCCCTGAGCAGAAAAAGTCCTGGTCTGATCTCAGAGCTAACCTTGCTCTGAAGCAGGAGATTGGACCAGAGAGCTACTGATGTTTCTTGCAGTGAGAATTTGTCTATGATACTGTGTTAAGTTTTTGTATAAGGAGCTTTCAGATGTTTGAGAAGAGCAATAGCAGGAAGAAGAAGAGATTATGTAAATGTATTTTCTTTCCTGAGTGTATGTTTCTTTTTGTTGTTGTTGTTGTTGTTTTTTAGGTTTGTTTGTTTTGGTGTTGTTTTTTTTTTTTTTTCAGGTTTCAACAGTTCATCCACAAAAACTTACAAATTTATAACTTTGAGATAGTTGAAGCGTATTGCATCAACTTTAGTCTTAAAATGATTTTTTTTGTGTTAAAGCCCTCTATGTTTCATTTTGACTAAATATACTTTTTCTGGATGATTTAATAACCATTGAAAACTGCAGTTTGTGAAAGCAACTAAACCCGGTTTGTTTGTAAGCCTTAAAAGCACAGCTATTATATGTACATACGGCAATACTTTCTCCAAACAGACTGAATTAATGTGACGTTGCTAAAGAACAGGCCAAAAATATATCAAACTTCTGTCTGTTTCACATCTTGCTAAGTTATGAGCCCCTGTAGGTGCGACCTCAAGTATGTAAGCTGCCAAAAGTAATCACTGCTTGTTTCCCTAATCCATGTTTCATACACCACTGCTGCTCAGTTCAATTGTTTGTGCTGTTTCTGCATGCAAGTTCAGTGTTCTTAGCATGCTTGTCATGTAGTGAGTAATCATATAAAAAACTAATACGATACCTTGGCTACAGTAATTTGTTTTCATTAATCAGGTATTCTGATGTCTGGCTAGTGGAACTTTATAAATACTTGTATGTATAATATAGTGAAAATTACAGGAATTTCATAAGCAGGTCTGCACGAGAGAATATGTAAATAATGGTCTTTTCCATGTGTTTGTAAAGGACTTACAAACATGATTGAATGACAATTTGCATTTTAAACAAAAAGTTAGTTTAACTGACTATTGAAAATCACCGTAGAGTTGCAAAGTGACATTAAGCATAATTTTAACTAGCACACAGTTAAGGGTAGAATAATCACAGAATCACAGAATGGCTGAGGCTGGAAGGAACCTCTGAAGATCATCTAGTCCAACCCCCTGCCGAGTAGGATCACCTAGAACATGTCACACAGGATGGCATCTAGGTGGGTTTTTAAAATCTAGAGATGGAGACTCCACAAACTCTCTGGGCAACCTGTGCCAGTGCTCTGTCACCCTCACAGTAAGGAAGTGCCCTCTCATATTCAGCTGGAACTTCTCGTCCTGTTGCTGAACACAACTGAAAAGACTGTCTCGATCCTCTTGACACCCTCCCCTCAGATATTTATACACATTGATGAAGTCTCTGTTCAGTCTTCTCTTTTCCAGGCTAACCAGGCCCAGTTCTCTCAGTCTTTCCTCTTATGAGAGGTGCTCCAGTCCTATAATCATCTCAGTAGCCCTCCTCTGGACTTGCTCCAGTAGTTCTATGTCCCTCTTGTACTGGGGAATCCAGAAATGAACAAAATACCAGGTGTGGCCTCACCAGGGCTGCAGTGACCAGGAGGTAACTGCCAGTGCTGGGTAGAACTGGCTTTTTTGTCAGCTGGCTTTTTTTGCCTCCAAGAGGTTTGTTCTACTGACCTTTCCATATCATTTTTACTATCTCATTGTGACAAAATGATGTTATTTGAATAACATAGTGGTCACTGCAGGATGAAATTCTATGTAAAATGTGTCAGCTCTGTAGGCAAGCTTTCAAAGCTTAAACTTCCATGTGGATTACAATCTGATTCTAGTGCTTCTATCTTTCCTTGAAGTCTCTGGAAAACCTTAACTCAAGTTGAGAGATTTTTTTTTTTTCATTAGAAAGCTACAGGTAGCTTTCTGTTTGTAGCATTTGTTTGTGAAAGTAGTATCTTGGTCCTTAAGTAAGAGCACGGCTGCTGTACCAGCACATTAAAATCTTGTGATCTTGTGATGAAGATCAAATCTTGTGAAGCTTATGATGAAGACCCATCTCTTCCTCTTCTGTTTTAGTATTCCCTTCTCCCAGCAGTGCAGAAGCTTTGTGGCTGTTCTAAAATTTACATGGGATATAATAAGCTTTCCCTGGTTAAGATTCTATCAAGACTGTGGGTGACTGGCCATTAA
Source organism: Oxyura jamaicensis (assembly GCF_011077185.1). Taxonomy (NCBI): domain Eukaryota; kingdom Metazoa; phylum Chordata; class Aves; order Anseriformes; family Anatidae; genus Oxyura; species Oxyura jamaicensis. The sequence continues at coordinate 50,265,252 of NC_048893.1, read as the reverse complement.
ACACAAGGGAATGTGCTCATCAAAACTGGAAGCTGTAAAACTTGCTGTAGTTAGTCTGCCGTGTTCAACATTACGTGACTTAGTAAGCATCCTGAGAGTAGGGACACTGGTGCTTCCGTCAGGGCAATCACAGTTCTTGTTTTGTCTAGATGCCAACTTACACTAAAAATGTTGTTTGTACTTCAACTAAAAAGCAATTCCAGAAGAGTTAGTGTGACAAGATCCCTTGATCTATAATGCCAAAAAGGTCTCAAAGGCAAATTTACAGTAACTGAAAAGGAAATATAGTATCAAAAGTCTTAATACTTATATATTTCTTTCTTTGTTTTCTCTCCTCCTTAGTATGTGGTTGGCTTTACTTTTGTTGTTTTTTCTTTATTTTTTCCCCAGTAAAAAAGTAAATCAATCCTGCATATTTTCCATAATAGCTGCTTCCTTTTTGTGTTTTGAGTAAGTGGTCTTCAGGACCAAGTCTCTGGTATCAAGAATGCAGTCAAGACACTGAGAAATCTGCAGTGCTTTGATAGGATGATCCTGCCACAACCCTACTGAACAGTATTTTGTCTTCCTCTCCCCTTTCTTCCCTCTTCTCCCCTCCCTTTTACTTTTTTATATATATAAATATATATAGTTGTTGTTTGTTTAATTTTGCAGAAGAATCCCAAATACAGTTACAGTTAATTAGTAATTACAGTTAATTAGTATTTTTTTTTCCCACAATCAGCTTTTGGAAGGCAAAAGCTGCTTGTGGGAAAAATAGAAAAAAAAAAAAAAAAAAGTAACACATGATCCTTGGTGACCACACAGTTATTTCCCATATGAATTTCATGTTGTCTTCAGCCTCCCCTGCTGTTTCTACTTGCCACGTGTATAGACACTGAAAGCGTGAAAAAGCTATTCATGATGCTGTTAGACCTGACAAGGGAGAAGATGCACAAGTATCCGGTTCTGTTAAGTTCCTTCCCTTCCCTTCCCTTCCCTTCCCTCCCCTCCCCTCCCCTTCCGTTTCTTTTTTTGTTGGTTTAGAATGAATAAGTATACTTAGGATAATCTTTTAGGAGTGTACTTTTCATCATACAAAAGCTTATATTGCCCAGTATGTAAAATAACATGTTTTTTTCCCATGTTATTTTTTTCCTCTTCTAACCAAACTTCTGAAATATTTTACTAGTATTTCTTATTGAATAAATTACTGTACTTACTGTGTAGGAGGAGACAGCTAGAACTTTTTAGATCCTCAAGCAAATATTTGTGGTGGTTTAAATCTTTTGAGGAATTGTTGCTATATTTGTGGAATTAACAGGAAAGAAAATACTGTGTAATAGGCAATCCAGTGTACAGCTAATGCATGAGTTGTATAATTATGCTGTGTGAATCTGGCTTCAAATTTAGCTGTTCTTACTTTACATGACAGTACTGAACTTGCACTAGCAGAGAAAGAATTAGTGTCTTTTTTCCTCCAGTAAGATCTATGTGTTCTTAAAAATCTGTAAAGTTCTTAGTTAAACTTTACTAGAGGATATAGTTATTTAGTTAAATAGACTTTTCACGGTAAAATATTATAAAAGCTTTGCCTTTTAAGAATGATGAACAGGAAATTTTGTTATTCAAACTATTATCTTAGGACCTAATTTTTCCAGACCCCCAAGAGAATTGATCTTATTTCAACTTTTTTATCTTGTGTTGCTGACTTAGAATTGACTTTTTGCTCCTCTGAAAATAGCTCCAGATTACAGATCTCTGCATCTATCTGTAGTATCAAAGGAAAACATTATGTGGGTTCCAAAAGTACCTGCTATCTATTACAATAGATAAACACTGTCTAAATACAGACAGCCTTCTGTATCTGTAACAATTAGTCCATATTTGCTCTTACTTGTCCTAGTCACTTGGATGGTGTAGCACAACTAATCAGAGCCAGACTTCATAGGTTAATGTTGCAGGGCTCTTTCTGACAATCAGACAGGAAAGCAGATGCTTTGTATGGCTCTTTTACTCCATTTCATTACTATACCAGACTTATACAGCTTATAAAATTAGAAGTCAAAAGTGAACAAAGGAACTCCACTAGTATTTAACCAGGAAAAAAAAAATGCAGAGAATTTTAACTCTTCCTGAAGTTCAGTGTGGCATCTTCCTATATATTAATAAAAGTATTGACATTTAAAAGTTTCCATTTTCCTGAATTCACTTTAGGCATTGTGGTTTGTTGGTTTGAATCTAAGTTTGGGTATTGTTGCTATAGTTCTAATGTAAATTTAAAAGTTATTGTTATTTTTGTATTAGTTGCTAAAATTAAAAAAAAAAAAAGGATTATAAAAGATTATTAAGACTATTAAGGTATTAAGGGATTTATAACTAACTTGCATCAAATACTCTAAAAATTTTGGCTTTGTAACCACATAGAAAATGAACAGTGAAATGCATGCCATAATGGCTATTTCAGACTGAAACCATTAAAAAAAACAAAAAGACATAAAACAAGAAAGCTAATATATCTTAGTATATTTGAGATATTACCAAAAGAGTGTAGTTAAAATTTTTAAATGCTGAAACTAATTGTTAGAGTAATTACTGTTAACCATAAGAATAAGAAAACAAGTAGGATACATGAAAATATAGAGTAGTTTACCAATTAATAGAGGGAATATATATTTTTAAAGTGTTCTTACAGTCTGAAATATATGTGATCTCATTTTTATCTTTCTTCAGAATTGCCTCTTCCATTGATGCTGCACAGAGACAATGCTGGTATTTTAATCAGTTGATGAAACTTAGCATTGAACATCGATGTGCGCATGAGTATGGTGAACTAAACGTTACTGACAGAGATAGACCAGAAGCACTGCAAAATCATTTAAAGCAAACATCCACTGGCTGCCTACAGGAAAATAACCTCTTTATCATGGGTGCGACAGAAAATAAACAGGTCTTGTTGGATCCTTCTGAAAGATGGATTACTACTGGCCATATTAAGGCCACATTCATTAACTCCTCCATACCTGTGCACCAAAAGGAAAATAAGGAAGATCATAGAGTGAAGCAGAAGAACATTGAATCTTGTATTAATTACAGTGAGGAGAGCAAAGGCAACAATAACATGTCAGCCCAGCTCAAATTGCAACAGTCAATTATATCAAGTAATGTGGGAAGAGATCTTCAGCATTTTGATAATGATACAGAAAGGTAAGACATGGATGTTGGGCTGTTTTCAGATAGATTAGATGGATAGGCAATAAGTGAGAATTTCCTGTTTAAAACATAGATGTGTGATCAGATAGTGTGAAAGTAATATTTTGAAGCTTACTAGACAGCAAAGTACTTTAAGGTGATGCACACTGGAATAACATATTAACAACAATCCCATATGGTATTGTGTCAGTAGATTAGAATATAGATAAGTATATACTTAAAATAATTTTAAAATACTGTCTAATCAGAGAATTTTGAAACTTTCACTTGGCCTCCTAACTTTTCCTTATTTTTTGCAATACATTTATGACATCAACTCATAAATGCACAAGTAATTTACAACATTAAGGATGAAAAGGCTTGGTGGTTTGTTGGAATTTTGAGGGAGTTTGAACTATAAACTAGTGTAAGTTTTTTTGCTGTACTGCTCATTAGGCACTCAAGATTCATCTGTGTAAAGTTTACAGTTGATATCATTTAGAAAGCAAGATGGAAAAGTTGCTTAAATCTACCATCTGACTCCCTTGACCTTAGGCCAGGCTCCTGCTGTTGTGATGACTGAAGAGCTAACAGTCTGCCCTGCTCTTGGTACTCCTCCAACATGCCTCAACCCACTTCTTACAAGTAGAGGCAGGGGTGAAGGGCCAGTTCAACTTGTTCTGTGCCCCTAAATACTCTCTTGCATAAAACAGACTGGTTTATTACCTCTTCAGAATGTATCTGCTGCTGGTATATGGTTCTGGATGTACAGCCAGGAAAAATAGAAGCTAGAGATTTTGCCCTGGAGATACAAACTTTTAGTTACAGCTTCATAAGTATTCAGTTTCAAAAGTACATGTCTTGAATACAGTGTGAGAATCAAGCATGGGAAGGTGTGCTTCTTCATTCTGGTTAGACTTATGGTAAATGGGCAGTAGTGGTGAGTTGTTTGATTTTTAAGACACTAAAAGTTTGTCATAAAAATTATTATTCAGGAAGACCATAGAATTCATCATTGCCTCTCAGGAATTTGAAAATCAGACTACAGTAGTCGATTATGGCAGTTGAGTGCCTCAAAAAAAATATTTTTGAAAAGTTTGTTTAGAGTTCTTAGTTAGTATTTCAAATTCATCCTGTAGCCAGTTGTTGAACAGTTCTCTTCAATACAGAATACAAACTTAATTGAAGTTTTTTTAAACTCAGCTCATTTTTATGGATGCAAAGCTTGTAAGCAAACCATGTTTTGAGGTAGGTAAACTTAATAAACACATTTTAAGGAAAAAAATGCTTTAAAAAATGAATATTTTATCTCCTTTACTCTGGCTTGACCTCTGAAGTGTGCTGTGACTTGTGCTGGAGCATCTTTTTCGCTGAAAAGTACTATATTAATAAATGCACTATACACTGTAAAGTGTAAAATGTGTAAAGTCTGGAGGAAATTTAGACACGTTTTCTTAAACCCACTAAGAAGCTGAAATGAGGATTTTGTGGAGAGAAGTATTCCAAGATAATAATGTAATACAAAGCTCCCATTAAACTTTTTCTCCATCAGATAAATTTAATTAATTAAATTTAATTAATTAAATTTAATTAACATTTAATTAATGTTTAGGGAGTTCAATCACTTAGCAAGCCTAAGTAACCTGTAATCAGTGCTTTTTAAACAGTAACTTAGAAAACATTCCTATCTTAGAAAAATGCTAAGTTTGCTCTGTTGGAATTATTCACCTTAGCTCACTTTAGTATTTTTCTATATAGACTGTGGAGACAAGTGGATCTTTCCAATAGGTTATTCAGTCATTATTAAGCTACTTCTGCTCCTGATATTTCCTTTGAAGAGACACTTCTTCTTTAATTAATGTATAGGGAACAATGCCCAGTAGAGGGTAGTCCTCTTAGTTAAATTGGTCTTCCAAATGTTGTAAATATCCTCCTGTGTTTCTGTACATGTGTATCACATCCGTGTTGTAATTTCTTTACAGTTTAATGGTTGAGCATTCTATTTTTCTCAGTGCATAACACTATTCTTTCAGGTTTTTTTTGGTTATAGTTAGGCAGCTATGACAATCCAGTTTTTCTGGTGAGGTTGTGTTATCCATAACGGTACTTATTCCTTACTAGGCTGCATATGGCAGCATCAGCGATCCAGTCCCTTTGGAAGAAGTACCATGCCAGGAGGAAAACTAACTGCACCAAAACAAGGAATAATCATTTTACAGAGGTTTCAAGATGGAAGAATGAAGCTGCCACTCTAATCCAGGTTAGTTTGCGACATTCTCTTTACTTATTTTCAGATTAAATACAAAAAAAACTAATTTTGTGTACTTGTCATCTTCTGTCTATTTTTACTTATGATCTTATCAATAGTTCTGTAATTAAAGTTTTTTTGTGTGTGTTTTATTTAAAAATTTTAAGATTGAAGTTTCTCAAAGCTTTCTTTACAAAAAAAAAAAAAAAAGCTTCTGTAGAAGCATTAAAAAAATGCCCTTTATACACCAAGTATTATCTATATATTAAAGTGTAGAGATCCACAAAATTATATACTGAATAAAATGTTTTTACTTTCTTTTGTTTGTTTCAAACCTTTTCCAAATTTAATTTCCAAAGTTAATATGGAAATAAATACCCTTTTAATATTTATGGATTTGTATGTCTCTCTTATACCCATCTCCATTATTCAATCTTTCCTTAATAAAACCTCAGTCCATTTAGTCTCTTTTCACATTACTCTGTGCTTCCTATCTTTTTATTCCTATATCTTTACCTTATTCTATTATATCCTATTTTAAAGAAGTGACTAGAACTGAATTCCAGAGGTAGGTATATCATGAATTTATCCATAAGGGAGTTTTCATGTCGTTTCTTAAAAGTTACTATAATTTGTCATTTTTGATCTCAACTGAGCACTGATCTCGTGCATTCATAGATCTGTGTTAACAGATGCCTTACAGTTTATCCTTCTGTATGTACCATTACGACTTGTTTTCTCCTTTGCATTTGTAAAAACTAATTGCATTTATTGAATGAAATGTATTTCTTACTTGATTGCTTTGTAATATCAGGCTATTCTTTCTGGATGGTTAAGAAAATCTGTAGGAAAATAACACCAATGAAATGATAAGAAAGCAGATCTAATACATTTAATAATTTGTATATAGATCGGGAATTGTATGTGTAAAGACAGCAGTGTTTTTAATAATTTATGCAATTATAAAATCATTTATTAAAAATTAATAAGCTAAATTTTAAGTCTGAATATGAGATTTACCCTTCCTGTTTTAGTGCCTTCATTACAAAGCCTTTAAATGTTGCCAGCACTACTCCGACAACACTACTCTTCAGGACAGTGTTTTACACAGTATTTAAATGCTTAGGGCATCTTGGATTATAATTACATCAAATGATTTGGGTGTAATCTAATTTAGTATTCCTATTTCCATTTATTTAATTTTCATCTCTGAAATGTTTTCTTTTGGTTTGATTGTCATGTGTTTGGAACACCTTCTTTTTCTAGCATTTAATTCCTAATGTGCTTCTTTTTCTTAGATACAGTTATTCCTACTGGTAATATTTTTTTTAATAAAGATCTTAGACAGTTAAGAGAGAGTGACTGACCTAGGTCAATTGCATGAGATATCTCCCAGAATAGCTACTTGTAAACTATAAGGCATTTAGTATAAGTGTATTTTTATTCTCAGTAATTTGAAAGTTAACACTCAGCTTTTTCATACGTAGTCATTCCTTTCAGTTTATAATAGTCCCTGAAGGAATTGTCAAATAATTAATTAGTTGACCCAGGTTTGTAGTTGAGGGAGTTGCAGGATTCCTTTCTGCTTACTTGTGGAGAGCCTCCTGAGTACTCTAAGCTTTAGACATGTGCTGGCATTTAATTTGTCTTGTAGTTTTAAATGTCACATAAAGTTCAAAAAACAGATCATTGAGCTATTAAACCAGGGCCCAAGATGTTTTATCTTCCTAATGGGATAACATAGAGAATCTGGAATTGGGTTTGATCTATGACTTTGTATAACATGCTTTAAATTTTTTGTTTAGGCATCTTGGAAGGGCTTTCTTTTGCGAAGGAAACTGGCCAGTGCTCTTGCAGCTGTTAAAAGAGATGAAGTGGAGGATGAATATGAAGAAATAAATGTGGATGATTTCATGTTTTATGAAGTAAGCATTGTCATTTGCATAAAAATTTACATGTCATGTAAAAAATATTATTCTAAAACAATCGTGTGAGTTTTGAAAATAAAATAAATTGAAAAGACTACCAGGACAAGAATTAACATATTGGATGTCCAGAAATAAAGAAGCATTTGGTACCTATAACTCATTTAAATGTAATTGTCATGAATTAATTGCTTCCTGCTCTTTGAGATGCTCTCATAGTTACTGTGCTATTAATGTCAAAACAACTATAGAAATCCATATATTTTCACAGTTAAAGGACAAACAAATGAGAATAAGGAAAATACCTTTTGTTCTAAAATGTTTAGCTTTTTAGTATTTTAGTAACTGATTATAATGCCAACAATGTATTAATATGTTTTTTGTTCATGAGAGAATGAAAACAATATAGCTGAAAATACAGAAAATACAGCTGAGATTCAGTGTTGTAGGATACCAGTAAAAAGAACCCCCTCCCCCAAAACAGAGGTGAAGCGGTGAGCTTATTAGCTCTTCATTTATCTCCGAAATAAAGTGCTGAAAACAGCTTAAGTCTGAATACAGTGGTAAAAAAAAAAAGGAAAAAAATATAGTTAAATCAAGAAAAAAATTTAAAAAAAAATCCAGAAATGATTACTATTATTTTTTTTGCAAATTATATAGAGTTAATAAAGTCCTTTAAATTTCAAAGCATTTAAATTGGGCCAGAAGTTTCAGTTCTAAGAAATAAAAACAAGCTTCAAATTAATTTTGTAATTATTTAGGAATAATAAGGTAGAAAATAAAATTGTTCACAAGATAAATATTATCATTCAGTAAGCAAGGAAAATAATCTTTAAGCTAATTTTGTCCCTTGTAGACTTAATAGACATTTTCTCCATTTGTTCTAGACTCAGTATGCATAGTAAGGCAGCTGTTAATGACTTATTCACCTATTTATCTGTCTGGAGCACTGCTTTCTCTAATTGTTCACATTTGTTCTCTTTATTTGTGCTTTCTGGTAATGCAAAGCAAACTGATATCATTTGAGACTTAAGTGGATATGACTGAGGGCTTTTCTTAATGAATCTTTGTCTATGTGTGCTTATAGTTGCTCATTCAGCTGCTGCATCTTTCCAAGGGTCCACTGTAATTTTGCAATGGAGATTGATGTGATAGCTCTGCTACTGGCAGGATTAGATCCTATTTATTATCACATGCTTGTGTGGCTCATAGAGAGTTATGAAAATCAAGTATGTTTTTAGTTGAAGCAGCACGATTTAAAGTTCATCAGTCTTTGGTCATCTGAATATCAACCTTCTTATGTCCCATTTCCCTGTCCCCATTAGAAAATAGTTGGACTTTGTACCAACTGATTTCTGGTGACTTGATAGCTTACAATATTATTTTGTCTTCCCTCTTTCAGCATCTATTTTAAGATAGATTTTCAGAATTACTATCCTATTGTAAGATAATGCAAAATGCTGGAGAGTTGCAGGAATCATTTGTAGACAGGAAATGTGTGTGTGTAAATGTAGAGATCTGGCATAAATTTTAGTTTAGTTTTTTTTTTTTTTTTAATTTTAAAATATACATATACAAAAAAGAAGAGTCTCATTAGCTGATGTTCTCTGATCCTTGGCTTCTTTCTAGAATAATAAAAAGCAGAAAGTGGAAGGTTTTATTTTTTCACACAGTAAAGAAATATCTGTTCTTATGTACAAATGAAGGAAAATACCCTGTTTTGAATTATTCAGCCTGTAGTCCAGAGTCTCATATGCCATGTGTCAGTTGAGCCATGGTTGTTACACTCTGTCCTGCCAATAATCTTGTGATTTTATTTTTTACTTGTTTTGTTTCATTTTTTTCTGAAAAAAAAAAAAAAAATGAAAACTACATGAGTAGTTTTGTTCATCCATTGGCATGGCATTGACACCTGGACAGGTGCTTCTGAGGCCAGGGAGAAAAGGGAGGAGTCAGGGAGGCAGGAAAAAAAAAAAAAAAAAAAAAAAAAAGGCCAAGTAATTTGAGAGAGCCTTGCACTGTATCACCCTCTGGCGTGATTTTTTCCAAATTGTAGTTTAGTGTATTAAGAAGGAAGAAAAACATGTTTTTAGGAAACAGTGCTTGAATAAAATTATTTTGTTCAGATCATGATAGGAGAACCATGAACTGACATTTTAATTTGCACACCAGGCCCAAAGGCTGAACTGGAAATTCTTGTCAAACAAATTACTCAAAACCTTAACTTCTTGTGGTGAAAAATATAAGAATATATTTTTTCTACATAGCTGTGTATGTGATAAATTTTAAATGTATAGGCCCAGAAAAGTTATCCTTTGTTCAGTGATTGTTTTGATTTTCAAGATTGGCTGTAACTGGAATTCAGAAATTTCTTATGCCCTGTGATGTTTGTCATATTTTTTCCTTTGTTTGTTTCAAGCATGTATCCTGTGTTCACTGAAGAGATTGTAAGAAATGTATGGCTTAACTATAATAGACCTACTGAAAACGTATTATGAAATAGGGATGGGTGATCCTTTCTGGCCTGTGTTATAACAAAAACAAGTGTTGGGCCTCAAACAAGTGTGTAGGGAGGAGTACATACTGCTGGACAAAGAGATCCCATATAATAGGGTGTGAAAGAGGAGAAAAATGCATGTAAACCATTTTGTGCTGGGAGAAATTGGGAGAAAAATATTTTCTTATCACACGTTAATGCAAACATAGTAAATCTTGTCCAAATGTTTTTTGAATAGTTTTTTGAATAGTTTTGAATAATTTTGTCATGTTGTCATTATTTTTATACCAGCATTATGAAATATTTCTGTTGTAATTATTTCATTTTGTATTATATAACAATTCACAAAGCCACTGGTGTGCAAGCTTCTGTTTAAACTGTTTAAAATATTACTATGCTGATGAAGACTGGTCTCTCATTAGGTACCAGTCCTAATTAAATAACTGTTTTATGTCTTTATGACAAGTTCTGTATACAAAGTGCTTTGTGGAAGTTGAGGTTACAAAACAGCATGGGGAAAACTGTAGTCTTTTCCAAAGACCTGTTTTCTACAGTTAAGTACATTGAGCAGTGATATATTACTACAAGTCTCTGGCACCATATCATGTGAAAAATGAATTGTGTGCGACTGAGCTGGAGGAAAGACCTTTATCTAGCTCACAATAGCATGAATAGTAATCATTTCACCTTTACAATTACTGATATCTTCTTGCAGCCATATCAGTTCCCATACATTGCCAAAGGTATTCAGAACCTATTGAAAGCAGTAGTGTTTTATGTCTGTTGTATTGTGCAATGTCAAACAGGCTATTCCAGATGATATGAAAGATCTGGCCAGCAGATGTCTCTGAAAGTATGAGCCTGGTATTCAGTGATATTTTCCTGTCTTTCATGTGGACTTTGCAGAATTCCAGCCTGTATGCTCCAGAAGGCCGATCTTAAGACAACTTTTCATCAACACTCCGTCCATGTAGCAAATGTTGAGCTCTACAAGGCAGAGCTCCTTACCTCTGGTGGATGAAATCTGACAACACATTTGTTTGACACAACTCTTACGTTTTGGACTATGTAACCATGAGCATTGTTACTTTTTTGATGAGAATATGATTAGAGTAAAATCCAAAATGTCAGTGTCAGTAGGTTGAACTAATTGAGTATGATCACTTTTAAGACAATTATTTGCTGAGAACAGTGTTTGTTGAGTAAGTTTGTTGAGTAAGTTTGTTGAGAACAGAATTTGTTGAAAAGTACTGTTTTCCTACACTGAGTCAGCATATGGACATATATCTTATTCTCATCAAGATGTAAATACTGACAGTTACATGACAGAAATTGGGTAACATTTTTAAAACCATTTTTTTTATTATTTTTGTTGTTGTTAGGGATATCTAGTAATACTTTTTCAAAAAGCAAATAACTTTATATGTTGCAACCAAACTAAAGAGAAATCCATCACACCTTCCTTCATCAAAAGGAATAGATCCATTGCTCTGAGACAACGGGTTGTTCTTCTTCTGCGCTTGCTTAAATAGAATATTTAAATCCCATTCTATTGAACAGCTTTTGAAATTCATGACTGGGAGTTTTCTTCACATTTTTTATATAACCACACTCAGCCACACAGCCTTTTTTTGCTTGCCTTCCAGAGCAGCTGGGTATCAATTATCTGTGTTCCTAGAGTATATAGTTGCCTTTATAATGTATTTGTGTAAGGTGATGAATCCTTACTATATTGCACTTTATTGTTCAGACAGTCTGACTGCTTAAAGATCTTCTCAAGAGCCCAGTCAACTGGGTTTGAGGTGAGCTGAAGTGGATTTATATAATTTCTCGAAACACGCAATATGTTTTTTTTCATTTCAGATAACGAATGCTTCATGATGTGGTTTGTCTCAGACCATGAGCTTGTGACTGTGTGCTTGTGTCAGTGATTTCTGCCTTATGCCAGGAAATAGTTATCCTATAGATTGTAAGGTCCCCATAATATTTCTTGTAGCTTGACACTTTTAGGAATGCTCTTGTAATTGCTTATAAATGTCAGACCAGAATCAAGCCTTCCTATGTTTTATGCTACAAAGAATATGATCTCCTTTTTATATGAAATTTGTTATGAAGTTATTGTGTAGCAGAAAAGCAAAAAAGTGTCTGATGACTTGCTCAGATTCATCCTTTTCATTGAAGAGTAGAGGAAAAAAGACTGTCTTGAGTAACATATTGGGAGATCAGTCTTTTCAACGAATGTATACAAAGGATCTCTTGATATGATTCTGTTTCTTCAGCTGCTACATTAATGAATGGCATATTAGTCTGTGACATCATCAGATACATAAGGCTTCTTTCCTACCTGTTTCAGCAATTATGCTTATATAAAATGTTGAAATATTTTCCAGCTATCTAGTAGACAGATATCCTTAGCACTGGAAGTAGCTTGTTGCAGTCTGGTTCTGATGAATACAAACACAGATATAAGGAGTTGTAGCCATGTCTAACACCCCCCCTTCACAGCTGGTGCTAAATATGCTCTCTTTGCTTTCTGGCCTTCTACTATGAGATATCAGTTCTATAATACCACTGAAATGCTTTTAATTTTTAAATAGAATCTATCTTCATGGCTTGTCTCTATCTAATTAATGGTCAAATAGCCAGATTCAAAAAAATACTTTCCAGAGGAAAGCCCGCTCAATGATGTATAACACTAAAGATATAATTTGGAATCTGTGTTTAGCTAAATTATATATATTTTTTGAAATTATTTTTAGTTTCCCTTTCTTTGACAAAACTGCAAATTGAAATATAGCTTTCTTTTGCATTGTGGTTTTAGAATTTCTTTATAAAACTTGATAGAACAATTTGGGTTATCTTCCTTTGAAAATGTGTGTTCTTTCAACAAACATTATTTAAGGGGTAGAAATTAGGGTTTCTGTGGCTTTGTGGATTTTGTTTGTTTGTGTAAATTCATTGTCTTTTTGATTATTTTTTATATTTTAATTTTCTTCAGAGGTAGGAGGATTTAGAAAAAGGCTTCTATGGACTTTCTAGCTAAAGTCCATAGATAAGGTGGACGTTTGTGTAATGTGGCAGAATTAGGCAGGGGAAGACCTGGAACTTATTGTCATTTTAATAGGGGAAGAGTGTGTTTGGGGTCTGAGAGCCATTTTAGGAGTGGCCTGAAGGTGCCAGGAGCCTGATATTTATTGAGGTGGGTTGGGATATACATCTGAAAAGATTTTTGAAGCATTCATTTCTGGTCCTTACTTGAACTATGTAACCTCAGAAGCTGAGGTTACTGTGGTTATTGTTTACCCATCTGTACTTCATATCTGTATATTCAAAAAAAAAAAAAAAAAAAAAAAAAAAACGTAGGGACATCTTAAGCTTCCTTTGAAAACTGTCAGGCTTAAGGCAGAAATGCTTTTCTGGAAAAAATGTGTGTCATGAATGAGTTTGATAAACAACGAGATTCAGGGTTCTTGAGAGTTAAGTATGTATGTAGATATACAACTTTTTCATGTGAAAGAAAACTTTCTGGGACCATGAAGTTTTCATTATTCATTTATTTTTGTACAGTTCCAAATCAATTATTTGTATGGCTTTACTCATATGTATTTAGAGAAATCACATCTGTGCATATATGCACAAATTTTATGTGTATTATTTATACATATATATATACATATGTATATAAGAATTTGAGAGAACAGTTAGTTTTCTGACCTTCCTAAACATTTTGGAAAAAAAATACACTTGGAGAAGACATTCTTCAATAAAAATCTGTTGTTTTTCTTTAAAGAATACTGTGACTTTTCCAGTAATTTCTAACACATCCTTTTTATAAATGGACAACTACACAACTCTTCTTTTCCTCTAACATTCCTGCAAGAATGTACTCTAATAATTAACCTGCTTTCTTAAGTCTTTAAAATCTCTTGGGGTTAATTCATTGTTGTGATGTTTCTTTGGAATCCATAGGATTAGCACTACTATTTTTTTGGCTTGCAGCACTGTTTGGTTTTAGCAATCATGAGAATGAAGCAATGCCCAACTTTCCTTCTCTCTTGTCCTACATAGAGTTGAAAAAGAAGCATTGCCAGAGGTTAAAATAACCTTTATTAGGGTGCTACCCTATTTATGCTTCACCCTATTTATGGTGAAGAAGATAACTTCACCATATAATATATTTTTAAGAAAAAGCATGAAAGACAAACCCATAGAAAAAGGCTATTTTTCCTACTACTTGCAGTTCAGAGATATTTTCTCTATAAAATCTATCTGTATTTAGCTGGACTGATCTGTCCGGCTAAGAAGCCTGTATACATTTCTTATGTAAAGTTGGTCAAATCAACACATTTACAAGTAGTTTTAAAGTGGCAGAATTCAGGCTGAATTTGAGTCATTTTGGAAATGGAAAAATAATTCAACAAATAGACTATTCAGTTAAGGATGTTCTTATTTGATACTATCTTATCTTTGGTAATTTTTTAGAAAGTCACACTGTGAACTGACAACTTTCTAATGTTAAACTAAGCTTTACATATGAATTCAAGTTGCTCAGAATAACTAGCCCATAGTGTAATCTGATTCCCAAGACCAGATGAAAGAAAAAGCTAAATAAACAAAAATATTCAGATCTTCAATTTCAAAGGTAGTTTTTAATCACAGTCTATCAAACATACATAAATAAGCAGAAAAAACTGACGTGGTCCTTCTATGTCAGCTATAAAAGCTAAAAATTTATAATTCCCTTACAGGTTTTTATAAAATCATTTATGCTTTTAGAGGAGAAGATTTTAGCATGGAATACTTAGGACTTGGCAGAAATGAAGTTTAGTGAGAAAGAAATTAAATATTTTGTCCTGGAGTGGCATGGTGTTTGAATGAAATGTACCACAGAGTGAAGTGTTTGACAGGAATCAACAGATAGTTATAACTTTTGGCCAGACCGTAGTACTTGCTCTCATATGTCCTTTTATATTGTGAGTATCCACAGGGTTAACATTCAGCATATGATGCCTTCTTCCTCACCACTCATCCCCCACTCCCACCACCCCAAATTCCTGAGCAATCATTTAACCTACAGGATTTAGCCTACAGTAGGAGAAGTATTTCTTCTTGTGGCACACATTGCTCAAAAGGAGACTTTGTCAGCCTATTTGAAATAATCATAGAATGCTATTGAACATTGTACTTTGGATTAAAGTAGTGTTTCATTTGTCTTAAGTTTTTGATTTACTTTCTTGGAGCAAACAAGCACTTAACTGCACTATACAAATATATTCACTGAAAACTAACAAAGTAGAAAGCAAAGACATCACTTGTATTCTATAAAGAAAACAATTCGAAAGATTAATTCTAAGTGTTTATTTATTTACTCTTATTGCATATTGCCTTATTCTTCAAAAACTATTTGGAATGTAGACATGGGAGCTATTTTGTAAACTCTGTTGGAAAAGGGGCCATTCATAGAATCATAGAAACTGCTGTGTTCCTCTCATAGCATCATAGAATCATTGGAAGAGACCTTCAAGATCATCTGGTCCAACCATCTATGGTTGATATACTGATAATACCAATATATATGGTTGATATACATGATATACTACCAATATCCCCCACTAAACCATATCCTTAAGTGCCAGGTCCAACCTTTCCTTCTTTACTGATGATGTTAAAGACTGAGAATGACATAAATCGCCTGCATCATTGAAGGTAGCAGAAGTCTGGAGAAACAAGTTAAACAAATCCAGGCAGGTGATCTGCTGGGTGAATCTTTTTTAAAATGCAAAGAATTCCACACACTATTCTGTGAAATTGTAATGTGGAAATATTTTTGAAAATAAAATTGTTGATTTTTTTTATCCTCCCATTCTCCATATTCTATTGTCATTTCCAGGGGCTAGTCATGAGTCTATTGCGTGATTTTTTGATATTAATTTTCTTTTGCTTATTTATATCCTGTTGGCTATTTTTGCTATTTTATCTTAAAATGCAATATGAATAAAAGCACTATATAAATACCAATAAAACAATTATTCTGGCTAAACTGTTGGAGTCCTTCAAACAGTTAGTGAATTAATGAGGAAATTAAAGAAAAAAGGAAGTAGGTATAAAGAGTAAGTTTTCTGTAGTATTAAAAAGTAGTTTCACAGTTTTGTCAGGTGATTATTGATCTTGTGATTCTGAGGTCCATCATGTTTAGAAATGTTAGCTTCAACCCCCATCACAGCCAACATATTGGCCTTTCAGAGTTAAACTAGTTCTTTGACTTTGGAAATAAATATAAATATAGTCATATGCCTATGATACGTCTACAGTTTACACAGAACATAAAAACAAGCATTATCATTTTATTTGTTTCGTAATTCATCTCAGATTGCATCTTTTTTTCTGTTAGTGGATAATCTTAATAGAAATTGATCTCATTTTTAGCCTTAGTTTTTGTTTAATCTGTTATAGCCTTTGCATTAGTTATAATTTAGGACTGTATTTATGGGAAAATATGGACAGAAGCTCCTTAAGTTAGTACTGTCAAAATCTCTAGGCATAAACATAGAGCATATGTTCAAAAATCAATTATGCATTTATTTTTGTTGGCCAAAACAAAAGACAATATGGTATATTTTTATAATATGCTACATATATACATACAAGTGCCAAATGTGCTTTATATCAGCAGATATAATCTTAATGATAAATCTGTTTGTTTGTTTGTTTGTTTTTATTTTGGTCTTGTATATTTATACCTTTGAATCGTGCTTTTCTATTTTCGGTGGTATTTCTTTTCAACACTTAACACACTAAAAGTCATTTAATAGGTTGTGTAAGAAACAAAAACACAGTGGAGAATATTAAATTAATAACTGGCAAATATTGTGCTAAGAAAATATTTGTGAGAAAAAATTCAACCTGAATTTTAAAAGCAAAGAACTTTAATTGGGTTACGGTGCAAGTATAAAACAAAAGGATTTGATCTGTGTACTGCATTTTGATCTGTGTCTTGTTCCACACAATTGAGTACAACTGTGGAATATTAGTTTTCATGTTTAATGATGTTATTGATTTATTTTGCAGACATATCCACCAGAGAGGTAGAAACTCAAATAGCTAGAATTCAAGCTTGCAATTGAAATCTGACAGTCAGGCTTGGATC
Organism: Oxyura jamaicensis; assembly: GCF_011077185.1. Classification (NCBI taxonomy): domain Eukaryota; kingdom Metazoa; phylum Chordata; class Aves; order Anseriformes; family Anatidae; genus Oxyura; species Oxyura jamaicensis. Next base: position 50,248,264 of record NC_048893.1, on the reverse strand, counting down.
ATATGACACGGTCTCCCACATTGTTCTCCTGGAGAAGCTGGAGACCTATTGTTTGGACAGGTACACTCTTTGCCGGGTTAAAAACTGGCTGGATGGCTGGGCCCAGAGAGTGGTGGTGAACAGAGTGAAATTCAGCTGGCAACCAGTCACCAGTGGTGTTCCCCAGGGGTCAGTGTTGGGGCCTATCCTCTTTAATATCTTTATTGATGATTTGGATGAGGAAACTGAGTGCACCCTCAGCAAGTGTGCAGACAACACCAAGTTGGGGGGAAGTGTCAATCTGCCAGAAGGTAGGAAGGCCCTGCAGAGGGATCTAGACAGAACGTGTCGATGGTCAGAGGCCAAAGGGGTGAGATTCAACATGGCTAAGTCCTGCACTTTGGTCACAACAACCCCATGCAACGTTAGAGGCCTGGTGCAGAGTGGTTGGAAAGCTGTGCAGAGGAAAGGGATCAGGGGTTGTTGGTCGACACTCACCTGAACATGAGCCAGCAGTGTGCCCAGGTGGCCAAGAAGGCCAACGGCATCCTGGCTTGTATCAGGAATAGTGTAGCCAGCAAGAGCTGCAAGGTGATCCTTGTATTCTGCTCTGGTGAGGCCCCACCTTGAGTATTGTGTTCAGTTTTGGGCCCCTCACAGACACTGAGGCTCTGGAGTGTGTCCAGATAAGGGCTATGAAGCTGGTGAAGGGCCTGGAACACAAGTCATAGGAGTGGCTGAGGGAACTGTGGTTGTTTAGTCTGGAGAAGGGGAGGCTCAGGGGAGACCTTATTGCTCTTTCCAGTTATGTGAAAGGAAGTTTTGGTGAGCTGGGGTTCGGTCTCTTCTCGCAGATATCTAATGATAGGACTAGAGGGAATGGCCTCAAGTTGCACCGGGGGAGGTTCTGGTTGGAAATTAGGAGAAATTTCTTCTCAGAAGAGTGGTTAGGCATTGGAATGGGTTGCCCAGGCAGGTGGTGGAGTCACCATCCCCAGGGGTGTTTAAGGAAATTTTGGATGTTTTTCTCAGGGACATGGTCTAGTGGGTGATATTGATAGGAGTACAGTTGGACCAGATGATCTTGGAGGTCTTTTCCCATCTTAATGATTCTGTGATTCTATATTCACTATTAATGTAAGATATTTAAATACCCAAATCATTCTTGGACATGTTGTACAACACAAATTAATTTGACTAATATTTGCAAGAAGTACTAAACTACTGCTCTCCCAGATCTATTGATTCTTTTGCAAATAGAGGAGAAAAATACTTAAGAAATGTGCCATTTTCATATACCTTTATATACCAACAAAGATGTAATCAATCTTTCACAGACCGAGTTTACTTGCAATTTGATTAAATGCCCATACTTAGAAAATAATTTAAAAACTAGTACATGAAAAGCTAGAAATATGATTTATATAGTGCAACTGAAGAATAAATTCAAAGAGGACTAGCTCGAATAATGTCTAATTTCACTGATTTTCACTGTTTTGCGTCAGACTTTCTCCTTTTTTCATAGTTACTCATTTCAACCATTCTACCCACAGACCCCAGGCAACTGCAGAACTCTATTATGTAATTGTTTTGTCTCTGCAGAGGTACAAACTTACCAGTTTTCTATATCTGACTTGTACGAATTCACAACTTCACAACCTTAAATGATTGCCTTTGGAATTCAACTTACTACAGTCTTCTTCTGGAAAAAAAAAAAAAAAAAAAAAAAAAAAAACTTTAATTTTAAACTTTTTTTTTTTTTTTTGAATCAAATATGTAGTGGTTATCAATATGAAAATAATCACTGCAATGAGATATGATAGTAGTTTGTGGGCAGGCATAACAGATAATGATACATTTAATTTGTTGCGTGCCTCTAAAGTTTGTTTGCGTAGATAATTCCTTAACATATGCAACCATCTGAAAGAGGAGATGAGGTAAAAAGGGTAACATATCTTAATCATGAAACAATAATAGAAAGATTGGTAAAAAGACATCAGCTATCGATGACAAGGGCATAGAATTTGTCTGGATTTAAATAAAAAATTAAAAACAAAATACTATAATCAAAGAACAGAGAATTCCAGAAGCAAGGAATGAAACATTAAAAATGAATCCTTTTTAAGACTTGAAATCAAATTTTATTGAAAATTTGAATGGAAGAAGAATAACCCTGGTTCACAGTTACCTTATAAATAAGAAGATTGGTTTTAGAATCACCAAATGATGTGACCACTACCCTAAGTAAGCTTTTCAAAATAACTGAAATACCATCCTTTTTTCTCTCGGAATTTCAAAGGTCTTGGAAGGCCTTCTTGTTTGGTAGTCTAAGGCTGTGCAAAGTCCTCTTTACTCAGGTTGCACAGTAAATTATCCAGATTTAGGATAACTGCTTCAAATTTTCAAGGTCAGAATTTAGTGCAATCTGAAATAGTCTGTGAATTGGAAAAGGTAGTCTGGTTTTATAAATTAGCCATTTTTGAAAGAATGAACATCAAGCTCTTTTCCGTTGAAGTAAAGAGAGCCTAAATGACTGAACCCTGTATAAGTGAAGCCAAATTCTTCAGAGGTATTTACTTACTGGGTAGGAGTAAAGCACTACTCTCACTTATCAGAGTGTATTGAAAGAACACGTGGTCAAAGAACTCATGGATGTATAAGAAAAATAGGTTATCTGTAGGTTGAGTTTGAAACATAATCTAAATTTTTTTTCATGAGAGAAAACTGAATTCTGTCTTAAAGAATTAAGAGACACCAAGACCTAATTCTGGCATCCTTCTTCGTTCCAAGCTATTAATTTAGTTTGTGAATGGTTCTATTATATCAAAAAATGAAATTGATTAACTGAAGAATAATTTCAAATAGCTTTGAGTTTTTTAACCCCAGATTTCAATGAAGAATATTAATCTATTCTGTACAACTCAGCAAAAACAAGTTTGGCAGAATCTGGCACCTTCATCAAGATATAAAATACTCATTTACTCAAAACCAGAAAATGAGACTATTCGTGGCCTTTAATATTTATTTAGGCCTTTATTCTGTATTTTAGGCCTCTAATTTGTATTTTTTTTTGGAGTTTTGCAGTCATTTTTAATAACTTGGGTTTATGGACAATGTTGGGATTAAAATAAATTAAAAATGAGAATTAGGGGATGCATCTTATTGAAAATAAAAGAACAAAACAAAACAACACTCTTAATCTGATTTATTTTAAATAAAATTATACAACACAGCATCTCCAAAGGTGTTTTGAGTGTGATTGCTCTGCAGGTGGCAGTTCTGATATATGACTTGAAAACTCTTGGAACAGTCTCTAAAACAGTTTAAAAGAGACTTTTTTAAAGTTATCAAAACTAAACTGATTTTATTGGTGCACTATTTGACTTTACTCATTTATACAGGCTGCATTAGAAAAGGAATGGCTAACTCTAGATTCCACACGTTTCACTTCAAAAACACTCCTGTTCTCAAACCAGCTGCACTGGCCAAAGGTATCGTGTCACAGCAACTACTATTCTATCTTTATTCATTCCTTAAAGATATGCTATTCTGAGGTGATTAATAAGACAATTTATTGACTTGAAAAAACACAATTGCTTTTAGAAGTCTCGGACTTCCTCCTCACCCCCAGATGCATTTTTTCTTCTAGATTTTTTTTTTTTTTTTTTTTTTTTTTTTTTTTCTTTGTTTTGGATTTATTTCAACACTTTACTTCACAGTAGCAGGAAAAAAAAGACAATGTTCTTCATCTGTACATTTGGCAATGGATTAAAAATTTCTAGTTGTCACCCTACATTAAAAATTCTGAGATGTGCATTATATGACAACAGCTGAATGTTTTCAGAACAGCTAAAGGTCATTGAGCTGTAATGTCTGCTTGTTACTTGATAAACTTTAAAGTTTTAGCTTTTTGTTTGGGAAGTTTTTTGTTGTTGTTGTTTTCTTCTTGCTCAAACAGTATTTCCCAATGTCCTAATGTTTTATTTCCTACAATTAAAAGAGAGAAATGTTATAAATGTATAATTTTTGATATTTAAGAACTTTAAGTATAATTAAAGTCACCTTTTTGCCCTGTTTATTTAATTGAAGGTAAGGTTTCTAATGAGCATAGCACTGTAAAGAATCCGTTCTGTTACAGTAATGGACTACAAACCCTTTTAGGTTTGAAGTCCTAGACATGTGCAGTCTCAGTGATGCTCAAAAGTCTGTTCATATGCATAACTGATGTTTTTTCGAGTAATTGTTTTCATGGTTTGTGACAAACTTGTAGGAATTAACTTTTTTTTTTTTTTTTTTTTTTAATATTATTATTACTTCTCTTGCTTAGAAGTATTCTAGGCCCTTAAATTCCAGTGAACATTCAAATAGTTTGCAGTTGTCACCACAAGCACTTTGGCAGTGTGTTGACAGACCACATTTATATTCACCAGAAAATCTCCACTTTCATAGAAGGTAAGTCACATAATTTGGGGGAGGTGGGGAGGAAGAGGTATTTGTTTTGTGGGTGTATTTTGTGTGTGTGTGTTTTCCCCAGTTAAGTTGATTTGGATTTGACAAAAATCAAAAGGAAGATAAATTGAGGCTGTTTTCTGATGCTTTTGCAGCTGTTGGTTAAAGTGACATTACTAGAGTTAAAACGTATTCACTGGTTAAAACCAGGTATACTAAAAACAGTTATTATTTTTCATTAATTAAGAGTATATGAATATATACATATATTTTATGGATTTGGTAATATATTATAAAACATTTTTTTCACATACATCATAACAATGTAGATGTTGAAATAGATTTCTAAGACTAGATAAAGATTAAAAAGGATTCTTTACAGAGCTGCATTCTTTCAGGGAGAAAGAACTGAAATATGCTTTGAGTAATTGAAATGTAAACATTTCAGATTAATAGCAGACTTTTATTAGTCTCTGAGATAAAGTCTTCCTGGAGTATTGAAATAGATTTATATGTACATATATACATATTTATATGTATATTTATGTATATATATATATAATTATGTGTGTATGTGTATATATATATATATATATAATTGACAAGCTTTAAAAGGCACAAACAAATTCCAGAATAATGAAGGCTTCAGAACAGTCTCCCAAGACCCTACCTTTCAGTACTATTCCTATACTGTTTTCAGCTCAGAGAAGGGAACGGTGTCACAGCTCTTCGACTTGAAAGAAAGAAAGAAATTTTCGTACAGGTCTGGAAAAGAAGAAAAAATTTCAGAAGAATGGTATGTTAAGCTTCAGTATTCTGCTTGTTCCAGAAATAGGTACAGTATATTTGGTTGTTGTGGTTTGCTTTTTTTTTAACTTCCACCTTTCAGTAATCTCTGCTTTCTACCAAAGTAAAAATTATTGTTACTTTCACAAATATCTGAGAGACCATCTTAATTATATTGCAATATTGTAATTTTAAATTAAATGTTGCAGGCCTCTATGTAATTCAGAATGTTTCATACCATGCAGTTAAGAAAAAAAACACTTGTATTCTCTTTGAAAAGTGATTTATATGATACGATGCAGATCTAATACTATCTGAAATTTTTAGTGACTTATTTTCTTCCCCTAGGGGTTTTAAAGACATTTCTACTGCACAGCTAATGCTGAAGAGGGCTCATAAAATGGAACCCAGAAAGTACAGTAGTAAGAAAGTAGGTAAGTCAACAGATAAGAATTATTCTAGTAATGATTCTAGTAATTATTCTAGTAATGATGTAATGTAATGATGTAATTCCTAAATCTCAAAATAGACTTCCTCTTTCAAGAAGTTTGTTTGCCCATAAGTAAACATTTATTTAAATAAAGGTGGAGTGTGATTCAGTGCAAACAAATCACACTTTAAGTTTCCATAAAGACCTCAATTTGTTTCAGCAATAAAAAAACAGGTTTTTAAAAACTCTGTGGTGGATTTTCAAATGAGCATTTGACAGCTATATTAAGTGGAAACATTGTTTCTTTTTGCTCATGTATCTCCTTTTCTAGTTGTGGAATATTTATTTCTGTATTCTGTGTTTCTTATGTTCTTATTTTGGTGGAAACAGGTTAAAATTATTGATTTAGGTTAGTTTTAATTTTATTTCCTAGGACTAAAATTTTGTCCTTAAAATAAAATTTGTGTAGTGTTATTCACATCTCCATAATTAGCTTGTTTGATTGTGCAAGAACTACATATGAAAATGGCAGTTTGATACATATGAAATGAAATTGTATTTTTTGTTTTGTTTTGTTTTTAAATATTCACTAGAGAAATAAATAGTACTTATGCAGCTTTCTGCAATTGACTTTTGGTTCTTCTCAGATTCTTCTTATGTCAAGGAACCTTTCTTAGAATATGCTACAATATATACATTACGATATGCTAATACAAATGTCAATGGACTGTGTTAAGAACAATAATTAATACAATACCACTAGTATAAGAAATGTTGAAATATTTAAGAGCCTGGATGACAATAGGACTGAGCTCTAAATTAATGATTATGTTAAATGTCCTTTGGAAAGTGTACTTTTATTTATGTTTATTTTTTTAAGTGGTCATTTATTTGTTAAAACTTTATCAGAAGCTACAGTTATTTTTTCCTCTTTTGTATAACTGCAAATCTCTTCTGTGTTAGGTTTTGAAAGTACTCAAAGACATTTTGCTCTTGGAAGGGAAAAACTTCAGCATACAAATAAAGTTATTAGAAGTGTTTCTTTGTACATTTTTTACAATTTAATTATCATTCCTAAGACTTAATAGATAAAAACAAATCCAGTTAAAAAAAATATGAAATGAACAAGCCATGCTTTATTGCTGTGAAAAGTGAAAAAAAAAAAAAAAGGATAAAAATTTTAAATGATTCTATTTAAATCTTGAAAGCTTCCCATGATGCCTTGCCACTTTAACCTAAAAAAAAAAAAAAAAAAAAAAAAAGTAGTGAATATGTGGTGTGCAGATGAGTTTCTGACATGTTCCATTTGGTGGCCTGTGTATAATTTTTTTAATGAAAAGAGCTTATTAGGTTAAATAATCTTTTCTCCATATACTCTCTGGTTTATTTTAGTAGTAATTAATCCAGTCATAAATGTTTGATTGACCAGAGCAAATTTACTATCCTATTTTTATTGTAATTTGTGTATTTTGTTGTGTTTTGAACATTTACTTTCATTTTGTTCAGATTATTCAATATGGCACGCACTGAGGTTTTTAATGTATCACTTGGAATATTCTCGAAGTATACCAGTAGTGATGGAAAAAATTTAAAAAACCCTTGCATAATGTTCTTATAGGTTCAAATATTCTCTTCCTGACACAAACTCATTAGGAATTTTTTTGTGATTTACATCTAGCACCAAAAAAATAAAAAATAATAATAATAAAAAAACTTTTTATATAGTTTTCCTGTACAGAATTCTCTGACAGTCATTAAAATAACGTTCTTTTTCTCAGATAAGCAGGAAGTGTAATTTCCAGAACCAGGAAACATGACTGAAGTGTTGCACAGTCAAGCCCTTTTCAATACAAAGATTATCAATCCAACCATTCTTTGTCATAAGGCACACTAACTTGTTTGGTCAGTAAGGACTAAATAAGATATTATCAATTAAAACAAGTATTTTTATCTTAAAGTGATGCTAAAACTCAGCTATTACACCAGAAAATTATCCTGATGGGACAATCCCATGTGAGAAGGATCTCCACAGTTATGTTTTACATCAACTACCTCTTCTGAAGCAGTGAGAGCAGGGAGCGTCATAGTCTCATGTAGTGTCTGGGGACTTTACAGAGGTAGAGTAGATACACCTTATCCTTAAGCTAGACAGCTCTAGATCAGGAAATTTCCAGTATTTCCTGATAACTGGTATCTTAACAGCTTCATCTGCTCTGAAATGAGCTTCTTCCTTATTGAAGCTTCATATTAAATCTTGTGGGTTTTCTTATTATTATTAATTCTGTTCTTTCTTTTGAATTTACATTTCTGTGTTATATTACAATCATTTGCTTTTTGGCTTTCTGATTAAAAATTCTTAAAGGTATAGTAATGACAGTAAAATAATTTTGTTAGCAATATAGATTTCCTACACTCTAAAAAATAGGTAACCAGAACCCGCTTAAGTGTGAATTAAAAGGAAAAAAGGCAATTTTCCATGCAATATCCATTTACTGGTATATATGTTTGACTCAAAAGCAAAATTTGAAGTTCAGAGAAAAGCAAAAATTTATCAACTAATAACAAATAAACTGATAGCTTTTATGCTAAGATGTTAGGATCATTCCACACATCTTTTAAGTGTGATTGAGCTCTTCTGTGGTAATGATCTTATTAATTGCAACTGATCTATCAGATGCCGACAGATTTTGCAGGAATACACGGCCTGTCAGAGTGTGTTGTCTGATTCCAAATGCCATCAAACTCCTTTGCCTGAAATTCAGAAATGCAATGTATTGAGTTAGTATCCATTCAATGTGTTTTGCAATTCCTCTTTAATATGGCCAGACATCTGCTGGTTTGAAACTTAAATCAGACAGCCATGAACAACTCGGACTCTGAACATCCTCAGGTGTGGGTATTTATTCCTTTATCCTGGTAAATTTCTATCGTCTCTTAGTACAACAATGCTAAACACAATGGGATTCATTTAGTTAATTATAGAAGTTAACATCTGCTTTCCTTTACGGAAACAAATAGCCACATTAAAGACTGTTAATTTCCTTCCAAATCAACAGGCTACTTGAATCTCACTGTGAAAAAATTTATAATTCTCCACTGTCTATACACAAAACCTAGAGTGACTGGCTGGAATACAGAGTCTAAACTGTAGAGATGTAAAAGTAACTGAGAAGTATCTTACCTCATATGTCTGGCAATGCACCTTTTCAGTAATGAAAAAATAAGAATACTAGCAAGTGGACTGAATCCTGTGGTTTGTATAACAAGGAAGAGCTTAAAGTAGCCTAACCTTATAATAGGGAGTGATTCAGGCAATGATTATATTACAATAGGCCCGTCCCAACAACTAATGGCTTTAAGGCCTGTTATACCCTAATCCACTACAGTAATGTATGCTTGTTTGTGTAGTTAAATAAAGTTGTGGCCTGTGTTTTAACCATACCAAATGTAGACTGTGTCTACTTCAACTACTTTTACTCTACAGTAATATAATACAAAAAGTGTGGGCAAGAAACTAGAAATTTTGCAGCCAAGTAAAACTGATATGAAGTCAGAAATAATCCTGTTTATAATGGGTGCATAAAATTCTAAAGAAATTCTAATTAAAAATCTAAACATAGTAGACATTAATGGACTCACTGTGATTAAAAAATCTCTAATAACAATTGTAGCTTCCTCAAGGTGCATTAGCACAGCAGTACAGAATTTCTTGCTTAACTTTGAATTTCTTTGGTTATGTGGATTTTGTATTAGCTTCTGAATTTTAACTTCTTTTTCTTTTAAGATAGCTGGAAGCCTTGTCTGGTTTTCAAGTTGTCACTACTACAGTGCCGTACTAAGTCTTGCTTAACCTTTCCCTCTCCAAAGGAAAACTCTCTTGGGAGAGACTGACAGCATGATATGATAATTCTTGATGTCATATGGGTATTAAAAAAAAAAAAAGGCAAAAAGCAGCTGAAGTGTGCCTTGACTCCCAGAAAAAGAGAAAAAATATAAAGATATTTCATAGAGGTTAGCAAATAATTTTTTATTTCTAGTTTAGAATTTAAGACAGCAATGCAATACCAATACAAAGCAAACAAAACAACAACTAACCACCACAAAAACACGAAGCCCACAGCCCCAGAACAGATGAACTGATTGTACAACATAATTTGTTGAATTAACAACAATCAAAATAAAAACAGACAGGATATTATTATTCCCTATTACACATTAAGTAAATGGCCATTGATCTATATTTTCCTAGTAGCAGAAGGAAAGCTACTTTTGTTATTGCTTTGTGTTCCATGTAGCAGAATAATCTGGGAACTCCAACGAGGGATGAGTATCCCATTGTTCTAATTGCTGTTCAATTATGGAACAAAATTTGGTCTTTCTTCCAAGGAATTTACAAATTGAATTATCTCATATATGCACATCTGTCACTGTGCTACTTTGATTTATCAACTCTTTTAAAGTTGACACAGATACATGTTTATGTTTTTCTAATTACAGATATTGCACAACTAAAAATGAACAACAAACATTTAATTTTTTTCAGTTTAACATATTATCATGAAGTTGTTTAGCAAATGTGGTGCCAGATCAGGCAGTAACTATTCCTTCCATATTGTTTCTATAACATTTATTGGGTTTGTCGAACTTATCTTCTGTATTTGGAGTCTGCCAAGCAATGTGCATTAAATTATATCCTTGGTTCTTAGATTGCCAGCTCAGATCATCATCTAGTAAGCCACATTTAAATGAGTGTGCCAGAATCCAAGAAGATATTTATATGATTTTGAACTATTGGATGCTTTCACAGTTCTCTGTGTGAAATCTAAAACATTTGATTGCCTGTCATCAAAGCATTTCCCTGTCTCTCTCAAAGACTGAAAAGTACTGGTATTATAAACTAATATTTATAATATTGCCTACATTTGGATCTAGGTAGAGAAGAAGACTCATTTTTAATAACAAAACAGCTGTAGGCAGTAGTTGAGGTGATCCAGGTAGGTACAAATTCAAGCAGTCTGGCACTGTGTTAAATCCCAGCAGATTACTTAATCATTTTGCAAAGAAGTGAAGATAAATCTTGTGACAGAAATCTCCTAGTAGAATAATTTCTATCATATCCCTCCCTTCCCAGGCAAGGGGAGGGGAGAGGAGAGAAGAGGAGACATTTTTAAAACATATTGGAACAACTTCAATAACCCCCAAAGGAAAATAGTGTGCTTTTGCAGAAATTATTTTGTTACTTGCAAATAGTTTGGAAATCTTCAATTATATTTTGTCTTAAATGGCTTTAATCAATTTTAACACTTTGTCTTTGGTTGTCCATTGAAGAAAGACAGTTGATGTTATTGCAACTACCTTTGTAAGTCAGAAGTATTTTTGTCAACTGTATCTGATCGACATTGTATCATGAGTGTAAGAAAAATTGGAGTAACAAAATATTTAGTATAGTTTCATCTGTGCATAGTGCTCATACAGCCATGTATCTTGCAAGTATAGAAAACACAATAGTAATTTGTAGTTTAGTTACAATATATTTTTAACTTTAACAACTGGAGATAACAAATGTAAGGTATTGCTGATTCTGCCTTGGAAAGATGACATGGACTAAATTACTTCCATCCATATTTTCCATTATTCTTTGATTAGTCCAGTTTTCTGATTGATGAGAGGTTAGCCCTATCAAGAGCATTCATTCAGCCAAAAGTTGCTACAATGTGGACTGACCAATACCATCATTTTTGACATGTTTTGTCAATGTATTATCTCTAAAAGTTTCTATACCCCATTAGAGTTCTTATTTATGCAGGCTTATAAGGTAAAGATGTATTATGTCTCCATCTTCATTATTTGTGTCAAGAGAGCAATTTTCTGAAGGAAAAAAAAAAAAAAAAAAAAAAAGTGGAACTCTCCACTTTTTTAAAGGAGCATTTTTTAAAAAGGATCTCTTTATGTTACATTACTTTGTAACTGAAATGTGTACTAGAAATGCAGAGATCTGTTCAAAACCAACTTTTTAAGTTGTTGTTAAATTTCATAAGAAACTGACTTAACAGAGCATTCCAATTCTTAATTTCCATAAATAAGGAAACAAAAACCAAACCAAACCAAAACAAAACACTATTGACTTTGCTGCAGTATTATGGGCCATGATATATCCATATAGAGATGCTCTTATAACCTCTCTCAGTAAACATGGATGATCTGCTACAAGGTCATCCAAGTAACAAGCTCAAAATGGAGCATCAGATATAATTAGTCTTGTAAATTTATTCTGTCTGAATGCTCTTTCAGTCTTCCCATCTCCTCTGGTTTCCTGCCATCTTTTCTGGCAGTGTCTCACATATTCAGTTTTGCTACATTTGCATTCTTAGTGAAAATTTAGATCCTTTCCTTACCACGTCTACTTCTTGCTTAATTGTGTTGCTAGGCTTTCCTTCATTGTTGTTATGTTCTAGTCTTTTTGAAAGCTTGCAGTCACCTTTGTAGACAAATTACTTCAACCTCATTGTTTCTCAGACAGTATTGAGTGTGTATTTGTCTGCTTATGCTATTGTCTTATTTTAACGATTTGAAACATTTTTCTTTCATTTTTCCTTTGTCTTTCTTTGACTCATGTAAGTGTCATACCTACAAAACCATAGATGCTTTTGCTCCTTGTTATATATCTGCTTTTCTTCCCAGTTCTATTTTTTCTTACTTTTTTTTTTCTTGAACTCACTGATTTCTTCTGCTCAGCACAGAATTTTCACATTCTTTATAAACCAGTGTTTCCCTTAAACTCTTACTTTCTCTCAGTGTAAAACAAACAGTTCTTCCTTCACTTAAGAAATTCATGAAAGTTGCCTTTCCTGATATGTGTGATTTTGCGTTAGTTCAGCTTTGTTAATTACTCTATTTTTACAGTTTAGGAACCTGTATTATTTGAATTTATATACATTCTGTGCTCAACTTTGCAACGTTTTCAAAATAACACATGACAGTAATCAAGATTTAGTTCTATGTCATTTAGATGAGCCTATAGACTTTTGGAGTCTTTATTTTGGTAAGGAGGGGACATGGAAGAGAGTTGGTTTATTATCTGCTAGTTTAACCTCAAAAATAAACTAGTAAAGTGTCTCATGTGCAAATAACATTTTTAGCTGCAAATAACTTGTTTTGAATGCTTATGAAAAAAAAAAAAGCTTATAGAAACAAACCTTGGTATATACTCTGTTAATATTTCTGATTGAATTTCAAGCTTTAAAAACAGGTTTTAAAATATTTTGTGCAAATATATGCTTTAGAATTTATTTTAGTTTGGAGATGAGCTAGCTAGCTAGCTAATGATCAATTGTGTTAAAAACCTGAAGAATAGTGACTTTGCTTCTCAGTTGCACATGTATTTATGTTTCTTTATTTTAGAAAATGTAATCCTTTGTGAATATAAAACCTACTCTTAAAGGTCTTTTCACTTATTAAGTGGCTAAAAGGTGAAAAACTGCTTGAAGGAATGAAGGAGCCAGGTCTGACCTTTGATTTTAACTTGTTCTTGTCGTCTAGACCCAGCTGTGTGCCTGGCGTTGTTCAAAAACAATGAAAATAAACATCTCCATGTGAAACCACCAAGGAAGACATGGCCTGCAAATGCTGGTTACTTTGAAGGTATGAACAAGAATTTCACTTTGTCTGTATGCATATAAGCATATATATCTTGTAATGTCTTTTAAGCAAGCCTACTTGAAATGTACAATGTGAAGAAATCGAAGCAGGCAGGAGTTTAAGGTCCTTATCTGTTCCTCAGTGTCTCAAGTTACAGCAGTGAAGCTTTTCAATTTCAATTCATTTGAAGGGGTGTGCTCCTTGAAATTAATTCATAATGAACCGGTGCCTAATTTATTTTTTTAATATTTTTATTAATTTACTTTCAAGAACATATGAGCATGCCACAGAAGTATAAAATAGCTGGAATATTTTTAATGAAATATCAATTCAAAATCTTTATTTCATAGTCACCTTTTTATCAAACTAGTTAATTCCTGATGATTCATAACATTATTTAAAGGAATTTAATTTAATAAATATTCCCTAAAAATCCAACATTTGACAGAATACAAGAAAAATAAAAACTTCAGTATGCAAATATAAGATTCCAAAAGTCCATAAATACCGTTTTAGTTCTTTTACTGTTGAGATGGATGGTAAAACTCTCCTTGATATCAATATGGCTAGGATAAGGCCTAGTTTGGCTATTTAAAATACCTTTGAGCATCTCTGGAGGCATTTTTTTAGGCTATTTTAGTTCCTTTTGCAACTCAATCCTGTGCTCAGCAAGCTGTCACCTCTGTCATTGTATCTTTTTCAATGACATAGACATATAATGCCTCATCATTCCCAACCCCACAAGGTAACAGAAAAAATGATAATACTCTGATACTCTCATTGTCAATACTCTGATAATACATTGTCTAAATGGTGATAGAAGTTAGAACTTTACTTAGGCAGGTGTGCAACTGAGCTGAGTATACCTGAACTGGAATCTTGTCAATTAACCTAGCCATATGCAAGTCCAAATTTGCCTCAAATTCACGAGTCCATGCTCAGATTTGTCTGGAAGCAATTCTTGGAAAATTCTGAAGGGGAAAAATGAGTTTGCACCTATGTTTGCCTTGCATTCAAGCTCACCATCTCTTGGGGTGTACAAGGAAAGATTGCACCTGGTGCTTAGGGACATGGTTTAGTGGGGGACATTTGTAGTAAGGTGATGGTTGGACCAGATGATCTTGAAAGTCTCTTCCAACCTTAATGATTCTATGATTCTATGAATTTACATAGAATATGAAGAGTCTGTGTATATGGTGCCTTATTTAGTATTTCCATTTTATCGTATCTGTTCCAGTGGCATATCCTCATATGCCACCATATGCAAAAGCCATCATATGCTGAATAAATAGGACATACAGACTGCCTGGAAACAAAGAAACAAACAAACAGAAACATGGATGTCCAAAGCCTAGAAGCAGTAGTGTGACTGTTCAAAGCCATATCAAAGAGAGAAACTTAATCTCAGGCTCCGTACCCTGAAGTCAATGCAGGTTTAGCCTACTTTACCTGCCACTGGTTTATCTGTTTCTGCCTTTAGGCATTTGGTTCATTGTGGAAAGCCAGTGTATGTATGCAAAATATTATTGAAATTTACATCAAAATTTACATCAAAATGCAAGCACTGCAAGCATGCTTCGTTTTTAATGTCAAGGAAGATTGTACTCCTTTGGCCAGCTGATAAACATTATTTTTTTGTCAGTAACTTTATGTTGGGAGCTTACATGCAACCTGCAGAGCCTTCAAGAAGACAAGCAATGCTATTCTGCTTGATCAGAATGTAAAATTGTTCTTCTACCTGAGGTATTGATACTATAGATGATATGGCCAGAAAACACTAGGTTGTGAATTAGAATCAAGGGTGCAGTACAGAGTGTTTACTAATATGTAGATAATGTCAACCTGAGATGCTGTCGACCAGAATTCAGAGCTTCTAAATTTAGAATTTGGATAACATTTTGTATGTTATCCACTATCCACCTGTACAGTGATTTCAGAGTTGTGTTACCAGGCATTTCTGCCCTCATTCACAGAATAACTTGTTTCCTATTTCCCCTCTAACACCTTTTGACCATTTCTTCCTCTCTTGCTTGGAAAAAATTGCCTTGTGTCTGTTCCAGAGTGGGAGTTATTTCTGCAACAAGAAGTTGGAATGATTTTACTCTGTATCTATAAATCTTGTGGACGACATATTCTAAATCAAGAGAGAATACAGACAAGTTCATTGCATGGTAGAAATAAACTTCCTCTATTTAAGCCCTTTTACCTTTACAGACAGGTAGCTAGTACTCTGGCAGAACTCCACTCCATCTCCTTCATAAATTACTAAACAAATATATATATATTAAAAAAAAAAAAGTTTCCCACATTTTTTCTTTAAAGAGGGAAATGAGAGAAGAGACCTTAGCATCAATAGTAAGTACACATGTGTTATCTGTTAAATAGCAGAATCACTACTTTTGAAAGGGGATGCCCTCGGAAGTGAAACAATTAGACCAGTTTTAGGTTTTCAAACTGGAACACATCATGGTAATGAATATTTAGGAGGTAATCTAGTTAAAGTGTAGGATGAATGTCTTTCGTCTTCATTGTGTCTTCAGTTTGTGTTTAACTATACAAGTAGAAAAATAAAAATAAAAATAGAAGCTAAAAGTAAAGGGTAGAAAGCAATGAGCTTAATATCTGATTTTTATGTGCAAAGCGTCTTTATGGCTTAATTAAACAGTAGGTATCATTTATATTTTCTTATATGTTATTTTGAGGAAGTAATAAAATATCAGCTGCAAATATAACTATTGTATTTGTACAGGTATGATTTTCTGATGTTTATTGTTTTAGACATTAATGAATGGTATACACTTATTAGACAATGGAAATATAGCAAATGAAAACCTGGATTTTGTTTGAATATGAATCTATTGAACATAAAGAGAAAACCTTGTAATGAAATAATGTCATCCTCTCCTGAACTTATTAAAATGAATCAATTCTGAGATAAAGGATATGTTCAATCATAATTTGCCTTTTCATCCAGCCTACAGGGTTGTATAATATACCTGCAATATCTAAACATAGTGAAGATACGGTGTTGATTTAATATGCAACATTCTTTGCTTCAAATTAAATGAATAACAAATGAAATGAATAAATGTTTAATTATCATTTTATTAATTTTTTTTTTAGTTCTTGAAAATACTCCCTAGAAATAAAAATTTTCATTCTCCAAATCTTGATACAGACAAGATGTTATTAAACCTAAAATATAGTGATGCTATATGAAAGATTTTAAACAGGCTTTCTGATTGTTCACTGTATGTTGATAATTTATGCATATTATTCTTATATTTTTTTTGAAATTAAAAATATATATGCTGGAGCTTTAGTTTTAAGTCTCTTGCTTATTTCTCGCTTCAAATCTATTTTTGATTTCTGAGAAATTAATAACAATAGGTGAAAGAAATAACCGTATAGACTTATTTGGCTAAACTTTTACAAAATAGGCTTGAAGAATTATTTCTTTATGAAGATCATACTGCTTCAAAAATCAGGAGGAACTGATATGCAAAATAAATGTTGACATCAGATTCTGAAAACTTGTGGAAAGCTTTTATCCCATGGGACAATTCATATCTTTAATTTGACATATGCATTGTAGGAAAACAGCATGGTTGAAGAGATATATGAAAATACATCTTTCAAAACTTGAGTGACATCATAAATTTTTATTAAATTTTGGAAGTCCTCATGTTTTGCTCACGGATGTTATGATAATCCCAAAAGGAGACCATTATTTCACATTTGAGTCCAATAGCACACAAGTTAGTCAGAGACAAACTGCTTTGCATTACATGCTTCATCAGCACATATGGAAATGTTCCTACAGACAATATACAATTTAAAAATACAAGCAACATGTGAAGGCACAGGCCATGGGATGGTAATTAAATGTGTTTATATGTATGTCTGTAGATGTATGTATGCGTTAACATATGTACACACATGTGTTCATACACACATATATGCATATATTCTGAATAATAGATATGAGTTGAATAGTGTAGTAAATTATTAACAATTACTCTTTAATATCATTTGCAGTATCAACATGCATTTTGCAATGTGATTGCTTTCTCTCAAGCTGCTGTTTCGGTTTCTTTAAAATTAATTTATTGTATGTAGTCATACAGATTTATGAAAACTTCTATTTAAATAAATAGCATTTTTGGACCATAGTTATATGTTGTGACATTAGCCTCATTAGGTTATAATGTAAGTCACGGAATATGCAAGTGTGCTTACTATTTCTCTTAAGAAACTATGTCTTGATCAAAAAATGAAAACCTCATTTCCAATGATTTGGTGGACATTTCCTGGGATTATATGTATTACATTGCTTCTTTTGGTGTGATGGGGTTAAGCTTCCAGCCAAGTTGTTAAGTTTCAGTTAGCACTAGTTAGATGATTAAAAAAATACATGCTTGTTTACTATTGCGATGAACATGCTTGGGTATTTTGGTATATTTTTTTTGATAATGACATTTCAAAGATCTCAAAATTTTGGAAAAGTTATAAGGAACACAGAAAATGTTCATCATTTCCTATTTTGCAGCAAAACATATTTTTAGAAAGCTTTCTAACTGCTTCTTTTGTTATCTGGAGGCTATTTCAGTCATTGATATAATGTAAAATACTCTAAATGATTTTGGACAAAGTAGATTAGGAATTGAAGGAAGAATCTATCTTTGACAGCTCTTTTCTTGGGAAGTTCCAATTAGTCCTGGCTGTATGTGTAACAGAGCATCTCCACCAGCTGTGGGTCTGTAATTACAGGGTGTGTAATTCCATTCATACAAAGGACGGATATCTACTTTTACCAACCAACAGTGTGACTGCTTTGTCCTAGCACAGAAGGAGCCCCTGGGCCTAGCACTTATTTATTTATTTATTTATTTATTTATTTATTTATTTATTTATTGCTACAAGCTTTGGAAACAGTATACAACTTTTGGAGTAATCTTTATTCCATATACCTCAACAATTTTGGTGGGTTATCCAAATAATTCCTGTTCAGTGGAATTGGAAGCTGGATTCCAATCTTGAGAGCAAGTTGGAAGAATGCAGTTGATCACCTGGGAGTCCAGTCAAGTTACCTAAATTGTGTATGATTTGTATATGATTCACTTACAGTTTTTCAGAATTTCATGAACTATGTTCTAATTAATTTTGTAGGTAAAGTGATTTATTAGCACATATATTTATTTTTAGTCATAGCCATATGCATATCCATCAGTGACACATTTATACCATACAGTTTAAAGAAGTGGAAAGAATATAACTTGGTTTTACTCAGGAATGTACACAGTGACCATTGCCAGGAACTTTAACTTTTTTTAAAATGCATTGGATTATATTATCAGGATATGTTTACTGTAATTTGGGAACCTGTCATTCTGATTGGCAATAATATATTTCCTGTCATTTTATTCATACTGGTGACTAACCAGTAAAAAGCAAAAAACATAATGGATACTATATTAAAAATATTTCACAAATATGACTTTGATAATGATTTTTTTTCAGGTGACTTTTAATTATTCGTTTCTCTTCAGATTGTCAGTAGAAATAATACTTATTTTTTTATACTATTACAAGAAGAAGAGGTAAAACGATCTTCTGGTTATGTCATATGATTGAAAGATAAGTATCAAGAATGCATTTAAATTTGTCTGTTTTTCAGCTTTCTGATAGTTCACAATTATGAAATTCTTTGCAGTTTCAGATGAAAAAAATGTAGCAAAGCATTCTTATAGTTCATTATTACCAGTGCTCATTGAAAAATAGAACTTGAGACTTTGAGATGTGGTAATTTAAGTGGTAATTTGAGTTAATTATATGAGCTTATTGAAATATTTCTACGTAATGATAAACACAATTTCTTAGATATTCTGTATTACCAACACTGAAGAAAAAAATATGGTAAATAGAGTTGATACTGATTCTAATCACTGATGCTTTTAAATATATGCATGAGAGTTAAGAGAAAGCACTGAGAGTGAAATGCTAATATTAATCTTTTTGTATGCGTTAAATATTTTATTACGTGTTATTTAAGGACATCCAATGTGTTCAACAAAATTAAATGTACACTAAACTGTAGTTAATAGGCATTTGTTAGCTGTTTTCATCTTTTTTAAATGAGCTATTTTCAATGGAAAAATGGCATCAGCTCCCAGGAAACACATACATTATTTGTAAACATCCATTTTTTAAGTTTAGTCATCATTAATTTAGCTGTGGTCTGAAAAGGATCAATAACCACTTTCTAAATCTAGTCTTGCTGCAGTTCTACTGGCTGAATTGCCATGTTTACAGTAAAATGCACTTATTACATATCTCTCAGGCTTCAAATTTGTATGCCAGATTAGGGAAGCAGTTTCTAAACCATGTGGCACTGACAAAAATGACAGAATAATGCATTTCCAGAGAATCTAAGGTCTATCCTGAAATGTGATGAAAATGTGTTACAGAAACCTGTAATGTGGAAGGAAATCTATCTTTTAAAATCAGAACTCTATGGCTTTGTTTCTTATTATTTAGTGTGAGCTCACACAACAGAACTCTCACATTGAAATATTTTCTCATTTTAAGGAATTAATGGCTCTCCACCAGCCCTTTAACATGTAAAATGAGTAGGTTACTTATGTCCAGTACATCCAAAAAGAGCCAGGATAAAATAAACATAAGGAGTTGGATATCTTGGAAAAAATCTGTCATGGGTTTGGGTTAATCATCTCCAGAAGAAATTCAACTTGATGCCTGAAATGTAAGACTTCTTGGAGAAAGCAGTAAAGCCTGAGGCAGTGTTGATCTGAAGGAGTGCTCTCCATGGGTCAGAGCTGCTCTGCTGGCAGAGTGCAAACCCAGTTCACAGCAGCGGTACACTGAAAAGTTGTAAAAGACTGCAGGGGCCTTACAGTGCACGCACTCAAGCTTCAGTTACATAGTTTTAGTGGCCCAGTTTCTTATTATAAAACAAAACTAAAAAATAAAATCTGTGCCTAATTTTCCAGTCTCCTGTCCATCAATGATAATGTAGGCTTTTTCTCTATTCCTAGAATGAAGCAATCCTGAAATAATGTAAGTTTAAAAATGAATAAATAAAATGTAATTTATGTGCATTCATGTAGTAAACTTCAGCATTTGGATATTTATAAATGATCTAGGCATATGACATTTTTATTACAATTTTTGCTTTTTACATTCAATTAAAAAAAAAAAAAAAAAAAAGATGAAAAGAGAAAGAGAGAGAGAAAAAGATTTTCTCTTTGCCTGAAGTTCCTAAAGAGGAAGTTCAGGAATACATTCCAATTTAGTATTATAAATCTCACTGTGGTTCTAGTCTTCAGTATTCCACTATTCTACTATTAAATATTTCTGATTTTGACCACATATTTCACCTGCTCGTGTATTATCTCTTTGTTCTTGCCTCTACTGTTTTGCAGAGTTGCAATTTGTGGTGGTATCAGGACTTTATTAATGCACTGGAAATAAATGTGTTTGTTCCAAAAATCTTCTGAAACTTGAAATTTATACAACATATAAGCTATGTCACCTGTGCTTTCCTAGCACAGTGGTTAAAAGGAAGTGCACATTGGGGCAAAAAAAATAAAAAATCTTACTGCTATTTTGCTAATGACTAACTAACTACCTTGTGATGACTTCAGTAGGAATGAGATTTCACCCAAAATTTCATCGGAGGTTGAGAACTAGTTTATGGCATTGTTGAATAAGGAAGCACAGTATTTCTGGTAGTTTCATTTGCGTTTTCTGAAATTTTATCTCTCCTTTTCTTGAACTTTATGTGCAAAAGCTAGATAATGTCTTCTCAGCCTATATATATAGAGATAAGTTGACTCCATTTCAGATCCACAACATTTTATAATACATAAGGCAATCATTTTGGATGAAAAGACCCCATGAGTCCTGAAGCATTTCAAATCCTTTTCCATTTGACCATTCAGTGACCTGATAACTATTTCCTGTCCTTAAGTAAGGTTGTGACCCAGGTCTTAGAGTGCAAAAGACAGATAATTTTAGAAACAAGTTAAATCCAAATGGATTTGGTTGGAGGGGGTGAGGGAGAATAAGTTTGGCTAAACTCCTCTAAAATAAAGTGTTAAAGCACTTGGATTTAGAAAGTGTAGGTAAAAGTAATTATTGAATTTGTTGTCACTTGTTTGGATGCCTGGGGACTGTAGTCAATATTGGAATGGTTTGTTTATTTGTCTTGCTTCTACTCAAAAGTAGACAAAATGCAAAGGTGCTCATTTTACATGAAAAAAAAAATGCTAATGATGAGGTCATTAAAAGTGCATTTTCAAATACATTCTAAGTATTATGCAAAATGAATATTTCAAACATTACATTTATCTTGGTAAGTGAATGGTATTTTAACATAACTTATGGAAAGTGTGCTGTGCGTCCTTAGAAATATCACAACTGTTGCACTACACAACAGCTCATCTTACAGAAATATTTCCATTCTGTTTGGAACTAAGAACAAGGAATAAAATGGATTCTTAGTAACATTTTATAGGAATAAATACTTGTTTCAGTTGCACAACAGGATTCATATTAAATCACAATTAAAGAAATATTTCCCATAGCTATGTTTAATAGCAATATCTTTGCATACTTCAAGTACTCTCAAAGGTGGACTTAAGGAAGGCCTTTATCCCAGAGCATTTAATTAATTTGAAAATTGATTAAAGTTTCTTATAAAGGAATCATTTTTATCCTATTCTATAAGGTGAACAATGGTGTTACGGAGAACTGGTAGCATTAATGAGGTCAGAGATATACAGCTATCCAAAAATGCTATTTTTCATATGATAACGTATTTAATATTGAATGTACGTCTTAGTCTTTCTCTTTTTTATAGCTATTAATGTTGTGGATCACACAGATAATATATTTCAATAATGTGCAACATTTTTTCAGGCAAAACATTGAAATCACTCAAGTCGAAGTCAGGTTATTAAAAAAATTATATTGTTCAGTACTAATAGTATAGGTAAGTCCTATAACTTTTACAAATTTCATGTAATCTATAAAAGGAGACAGTATATATGGTAGACTTAAATGATTTGATGTGGAATTGTAGGAACACCTTAAAAATTGTAATAAAAATCTACAATCTAAAATCTACATTTTTTTTTTTTTTTTAACACGACAGTCTAGAATAGTTCTTCTGTTGTAGATTTCTTCTCAATTTAATGAATTTGATGTATGGTTATAATTTCATAATTTACTACATTTTTAGAATCTTAGAGATAACCCAGTCCAGGTAACCAGATAAACAAATTAAAGTAGCTAGACAAAAGAAGAAATTTATTTCACTTTCACAATCATTATTAAAGAAGTAGATTTTAAATAACTACATTTTATGAATGTTTTTAAGACCAAGTTAAGTGTAAAGGTTACTAAGAAACTGAATGAAACTGAAGTCAGTACCCTAAACCACTTTCATGTTTCTTTGTTTTGTTTTCCTGATATGAAACAAGCTCAGTAATTTTCAGTTTATGAAGAGAACAGGGATTTCTTTTGTCAAAGATAGATTATCTTTTTTTTTTTTTTTTTTTTTTTTAATTTCAAAGTTAAATTTCCTGAGAATTTGCTTTAGCATCTGATGGGTGTATATTTTGTAATTGAGAAATTAGTAGTGAATGTAGAAAGAAAAGAAGCTATGTGCTACTAAGGCAGAAAGTTCTGATTTAACCTACCAATGACCTGGCTTTGTTTGTTCAGATGACAGTTCTAAAAGTGTGCAGAGAATATTCCCTTTTAATACAGTTATTTGCCGCAAGCCCTGACCTCACTGCCTGTCAGGGAGCAGGTCTGAATTGGCCCTTTCTCTGATATCGTGACATTGCTTCTGTTGCCTCGATTGTGACCTCTGATTGCATGATACCCCTGAGAGTTCAATTTAATAAGCGTGACTCCTGACTCTTAGCCAGGTCTGCCTTCTTAGGTTTTGTCAGACTCTACTTGTACTCTGGTCTACATATGCTAAAACATTGCATAGACTGTCATCATACCATGTGAGTTGTGTGCACTGTATTCAAAATTCTCTTTCAAACATCTTTCATTTATTGCAAATGGAAATATTTATAAAAACTTACTTGGAATAAATTTTAATAATTCTTTCTTCCATAGCTATGACTGCTCAATATTTTTTTTATACTTTTGTACAAATAATTACTACTATTTCAGTTTATTAACAACATGCATGTTATCCATGTGTCATGCTAATTCCTGACTTTAAACTTTATTTCTCCTAAGAGTGCTATATCTTTTTGAGATTTCCCATCAACAATGTGTTTGTTCATTATAGAAATAGTAGGGATGAATTCTCTTTTTTCATTGCATAATTAATACAGTTGCACAAGGAGACAGTATTGATGTCACAGAGCACTATGAGATGTACAGTTATTCAGGACTAGTCAAGTGAAAACTGAAGAATCTGTTTGGAATTTGGGAGCGGGTAAGTAAAACTAAGACTTCTTAAGTATTAAGGAAAACTGAATATATTGGTTTTAGTGACTATTTTGCTACCTCATTGCATTCTATTCTCCTCTTTTCCTCCTCTTCTAACCAGAATCCTGAGAGAAAATCTGTTCAGAGACCTGACTGCCTAGAGGATGATGATGCTATTCAGACATTTCTGCAGTTTTAGTATACCTTGATGCATTCGTTCACTGAACCAGACTTTGGAGAAGTTCAAAGATTTCAGAGTTTCAAGAACTGTGTTACAAGATACAGAAAAAAATGTGTATTTACTCATGTATATTTTTTGTATTCTTATTGCTAGTTCATATACCATTTTCCAGTGGCTGTATCAGTACCTCTAATGTACTGCTTTTCATGTACTGTATTTAGCTTTTCTGAGCAGAAAAGCAGAAAAATCTTGCTACATTATAGAAATGTTATATCTTTTATAAAGATTTTCTGTCTACGATTAATATTTCTCCATTGTTTTAAAGGATTCTGTTCACCTTTTCGCTCAGAATATTTTGTTATAATTTATATATTTTGTATGAAAAAAAAGGAAACTATATTAGTGTTTTTCTTATAAAACATTCTCTGATATAAGGTAAAAAGCAGACATTGTCTTGTTACTTTAAAACTTGCTAAAAATATGATGTTCGTTTTCCATGACAGTGACTGTTACAAATCCTAACTGCTTTGGTCAGTTAATTTTTTATTTTTATATCTTTTATAAGAATTCCCATGTAAGGTAATATAATTTTAATAGAGTAGTTTAATCTGTAAGATTGTAAAACTTAACTGATTCATTATTCTGATGTAAAATGTATAAGGTTATCTATTGAAGTTCTTTAATTTCAAGTGTGAATTCACTTATATAATTGGACTTTATGTGCTTTTAGTCCTTTTTGAATCCTGTGCTAATTGCATAAGCTTAGATAAGTGGCTACAAATAAGCAAAGTTAGGACTGGACAACTGTTTTACTTGTTGTTGAACAACAAGCAAAACAAATTATACTTTTAAGTTTATTGTTTATGGCTGTCTTAAAAGTTATGGCAAATATAAACAGAATGCACATGAGGCAAATTCAACTATTCAGAATCACGGTATTTAACTTATGTATATGTCAGTGAGGTGGAGAGTTTAGTGAACAATTTAGCTTAGAAGTTTAGTAATAAATAAACTAATTTAGTAATAAATTAATTAAACTAATTAAATAAATTAATTAAACTAAATTAAACTAATTTAGTAATAAATAAACTAAAACCTACTCCAAGAATAATATATCAAGCGTGTTCATTTTCTCATTAAAAAATAATTTACAAAAAGGTCAAAACAAAATTCCCTAACAGAACAGGAGGATCCAGGGTAAAATTATTCCTTTTTCATTATTCAGTGAGATAAATCATTTGAATCTTCTTTGTATAGAAAGAAAAAAATAAGCAGTTGTAACAATAACTGATTCAAAATCAATATAATTAAGTTCAATTCCCCTAGGGCTAAATACTCTTGAATGTGTGTTGGTTTAACTAAAATGATGTGCTGTGTTTAAATTATTGCACTTTTCAAGTGTTTATAAGCTGAAAATTTCAATCTAGTTTGTAAAGAAGTCTATAAAAGTACTAAGCACTTTGAACAACATCAATTAAGAATTAGTCTGGGGCAACTTGCCAGCAAATCATGTTTTTGCTTTTGTTTTCACCCATCCTTTACAAAGGGGATTCCCTTTTTTGAACAGGTCTGGAGTTTAACATTGTTTATTTTCTTCCATGACATATAAACAAACCAAATAAATAAATAAATAAAACTTCTTAAGAAGAATTGGTATTTTTATATCTATCTGTATTTATTGCCTTTGTAAGTCCCTATTATTTATAGTTATTTTTAAGATGAAGACAAATATATAAGAATTGTATCTGCTTGGGGTTTGCCTCTCTTTAGATGTAGAGTCTGAGACTTTTTTTTCGCCATTTAACTCAATAAGCATTAAATCAAGCCATGTTTACGTTTGACATAATGGCAGACCTGATCTTCGGTGATACCTCTGCATTTGACTATGAAGTAAATTAATCAGCCACCTTGGACTTAATCTGTGTAGATTTTGTGTGTGTATTTGACAATGTAAAGTTGTTCTACTGTTACTCATTACCTCACTGACAAAACTATGAAGTGTTGTCACAGTACCCTCATCAAATGCCAACAGGTATTTCTAGTCTACATCAGAAAGTAAGCCAGAAATAGTTTTACCCACACAAAATAAAACACTTAAATCCAAAATGATATGTATCTGTAATAGAGTACGTGACCGATTCACATGTATTCAAAATTGAACTACAGAAAATTGTTTCAGTGTTACTCTGCACTAAGTACCAATGAGTGAAACTCATGTTGTGCACATCACATGTGTTGATGAACATAAGCTCTTAAAAATAAGTTCATATGTTACTCAGATAACTATCTAGAGAAAACGTTTATTCTCAAGGGTAAACATAATTAAGACTTTTTAAAATGTACATTCCCAAGCTGTGATAGACCATTACATGTTTTTTTACAGTAGTTAATTTACATTAATTACTTGTGCATAAAATTATGAGATAATTATTAATGTGGTTTAAGTCCACTTTACTAACATCATGTTGCTCCTCATTAATGATTTATGTATTTATTTTTAATACTTGACATAGATGTCACATAGCAGTCTCAAATTGTTATTTTGAACCAATCTTTCATTGGGTTTGAATTTTTCTGTCCCTCTCTTCTATTTTTAAGTCTGTCAGTATAAAAAAAAAAACTACCTTAATAGTTGTCCCACTCAATAAAATTTACTGTTTTATTGTATTTTTTGCCCACATCATAGGGAGCAACACAGTAGCTGAAACCTCCTGCACTCATAAAAAATGCTCTCTTGTATTTATCTATTTTTATTTATTTTGAGAATTTCTTTGGAAAATCTGATATCTTAATTAATTTTGGTTGGTTTATTTAATGTAAAGAAAGATAATCCTCTTGCTTGCCCTCCATACAAAGTGATAATATTTTCTTGCTTGGAAATTCTGTTTCATTAATGAGCAGCTAAGCACTTCTGTTCATGTTCTTGATTGTTTCTGTCAGTTAATCTTAAAAACTGTGAATGTATAGAATTAAAATTTATCAAAATAATTATTTTAAAAATATTTGTACATTCCTTAATTTTCTCTTGAGCAATATAAACTCCATTTCCATTGAAGGAAAACATCCTTCATTAAGGGGTTTAATAATTCCAAAATAACATTAGAAAAACTAGAGGAGGATTCTTTACAAGGTGGATTTGGGTGAACAGACAGAAGATGAGTGTAGGCAGTAAGCATAAACATAACAGGCTCAATCTACTTCTATCCTATTTCCTCATAGTTAACGGAGCATGGAAATGCTGGACATATCATTTCAAATTTTTACTTCTTAATTTCTTTGTTTCTTCAAGGGCCTTGACTCCCAAAGATATTTTGGTAACAGTATTCAAAATTTACTCCTCAGCAGACCTGTTGATGAAATTTGCTTATGTGGCTGAAGCAGTTAGTATATAGTTTACAGAACACAATATTCATAGAAGACTATAAACAAGAATAATGTGAAGAAACAGTGTAGTGCTATAAGTGTATGTATTTTCAGAACTCGTAAAAACCCAAGTGGATCTTGAAGAGTGCTGTTTGCAGGAGGCAGCAGTTTACATCAGGAATTCACCTCATTGTGTTCGTGTGGCTAATATGATGCCTATAGTTTTCATTTTCTTTAAAATTGTTTTATATTTTTTAGCAAGAACCAATTTAGTCTAGCAAACATGAAACTTTTTCATGTTACTTCCAAACCTATATATAAAACAAATCTTTAGTGGCTGGGCTGAGAAATATTAATCTGTTTTGTTTTGTTTTGTTTTTTGTTGGTTTGTTGGTTGGTTTTGTTTGGTTGGTTGGTTTGGTTTATTGTAGTTGTTTTCAGATGTAATGCAACTTTTTTTACCTTTTATTTTTTATAAGTTTGAGTAACCTGATAAAGCAAATATCATTATTGGTTGTGGCAGTGGGCCAGCTTTTCTTTCTGTATACTCTCCATCTTATCGGTCATCTGTTGTTTTACACTTAACTCCTAAAGAAGTTCATCTTCACTATCACCACATCTTCTAAAATATAGCACTAATATGAAATTTTCTGGCTACAGTGATAATAATACTGTTTATCATATTATTATCACAGCTATAATTGTTCAGCATAATGGATCCGAAGAGGATGATGTTTGGAGAGCCTTCAGTGCTTCTTCTAGTACAAACAAAAATACACAGAACAATTGATATATTTCAACTGAGTGGAGTCAGTAATTATATAGCATTTAATTCAAAACTTAATAAATGGCAAACCATAGTAACCAGAGCTAAATATCGATCAATGTTGATCAGAAATACACCTAACCTCACAATTTTTGATTGCTGACTTAACTAAAACAGTGTTTTGTTTTCCTTTGTTTTGTCCCGCTTTTTCTGTGCTCTAAAATTCAGATGGCCTTTGTCACTGACTGAGATTAAAATAACCTTAATCGTATATTGGGTTCCAGTGTTGACAGTTGTAATATTTTGATTTTGCTATTAATTTGAACTAATGTGTAAGGACAGTCTACATAATTGTAAATATAGAAGCTTTAGTGGTAGAAAATTAGTCAACTGGCAGAATTTGGTTCTGGTTTTTGAGTTAATTTTAAAGAAATAATACTTTTGTGGACAAGGGAATGTCATGAAATATATTAGAGGGCGTGGACCTTCATTAAACAACTACTTTAGTATTCCCTTATTTTTTCTTCCTGACTTTTCTAATTGACCCAAGTAGCGTATTCCTGTATTACTATTTTTATTTGTCCTCCACTATTTGATCACAATCTTTTTCCCACTGACATCTTCAGGTCCTATCACAAGATTAACTGCCTGAATCAGATCAGAACAGTAATAAATTAGCAAAAAATAAAATCAGCAATTGCATGTGTGAAATCTTCGTGTACACACCTCAGATTAAATATTTCTTTAGGCTTATAAATCAGTTCAGAAAGGTGTTGTATGTCTTAAGGAATGGCATGATATGAAACCAATATTGTAACAAGGGAAGTTAGAGAAGATAAATGAGAAATCATGTTTAACATAAATAGTGGAGTAGAGAAAATAGTGACAGCCCATAACATTGTGAAAGTTGGATAAATTGCAAGGAACAGAGTTCATTCTACCTTGAAGTTAATGCCACGTCAGTGAAACATATAACAACAACAACAAAAAAAAAAAATAGGAAAAAAAGGAAAGGTATCATGTCCACAAAAGAGTGAAAGACTTAAGCAATTGCAATTTTATATAGAATGAAATTATGTCATTTTCAATAAATATAGTGTGTTGTATAAATGTATAAATGATAGTGTGTTGCTGTGAAAGAGATTAAATAATTAGAAGATACCAAGAGAACTTAATCAGCAATATTGTAATATGGATAGATGTAAATAACTTTAAATGAAGCATTTGAAAAGCATTTTGTTGAAGATTAAGTAAGACTTGAATTGTTTCAAGGTTGGGAAAGGAAGAAACTGAGAATAACCAATAAGCTGTGTATAAATACTAATCAATACTGACAAATAGTCTTTGTGGTGTATTACGCAGAGACAGGAACAAGCAGTGAAATAGAAAAGAATGCGGGAAGTTCTAAGTATAAAATTCTGTTTTCCTTGAATTCAGAAGCTGAAATTTGTAAAATTTCAGTGGTTTAGGAATCTCAGTGAAAGTATTCAGCTTTTGCATAATCTAATATTAAGAGGTCAGAAAGATAACACAGGTGAGAGAGGCTGAAATATATTAACTACTGAAGCAGAATAAACCAAGGAGGTGAATCTTTCTTAGTGGTGCAAATCACCCTAAAACAGACCGTAGTGTAGAACATAACAAAAAATAGAAATGAAAACAGGGAGAAAAAGGGCAGCCAAAAAAAAAAAAAAAAAAAAAAAAAAAAGATTATGGTCTCATTTTATTCATGACTAAGAGTGTGGTAAAAACCTGAATTTCAGAATGGAAGGATGAGTGTGAGGGTGAGGTCAAGAACAGCTGCGTGGTGAAAAGGAGATAATTTCTATGGCAGATGAGGTTAGAGAGAAGAAGGAAGTTTGCAGATGGAAGAGTAATATAGTAGACCTTAATTATTGACTGAAAGAATCTGAAATATCTGGTAAAAAAGAGAAAAATAGGAAAAGTTGTTTTAAAAAAGTATTTCTTCCTTTCTATATTTGTTTTTGTGATTTTTGAAGCACGTACTCCTGTGGCTTGATCAGCACTCCTTTATTCAAAACTCTTTGGACATAAATGATAATGCATTTGTAGCATCAAGATTTTTTTCAGGTTGTAACCTCATGTGGTATTCATTTGAAAAAATGTCTGTTTCATCTTTTACTCATCTGTGCACTCAGGCACTGCTATAAATATTCTCTGTATTTCATTCATTCTGCCCCCCGATATGCTAATTACTTTAGTCAAAAGTTACTCAGTTGGAAAATGAAATCTAAAATTAATCTCTTGATGTCACAGACAAGATTCTTTATTTTTAAGGTAGAAATAAAGAAAATTCGAGACCTGACTTGTAGATAAAGAAACATGATCTGGTGATCTTATAATTTTAAGTGAAGCAAACTCCACATCAGTTACTGCTACATGATGCTAACAACTGTCTGGAAATCTTATAAATATTACTAATGTATATACTGAATACCTGTGTACATGCTAAAGACCACACTAACTACCATCTATTTTCTTAAAACAGTATTATGGGCATGTAGTAATACATAAGTGAATGTAGTAACTTCTGACAAAGTAAACTACTGAGAAATGTGTTAAGTTTTGTGGGGGTGAAGAAATTCCTCACATTTCTCTTATGTTCCAGGATAAATTTATGGGTGTTTATGTTTGGTTATTTGTTTTGTTGTTTGTTTGTTTTTGTTTTAAGTATTTTCTGGTCTGTTTCCAAATTCTTCAGTTTCTTGCCTTAGTATCAGAGTTATTGCTTGTGTTGTTCTAGCTTTCAGTTCTGTATGTATTGTACAGATTGTGACAGAAATAATGTCTTTTTTTTTTATTATTGTATTTTATTTTAAAGTTTGGAGAGGATGAGATTAAAAGATGGGTTTTAGGTTTAGGAATTTGAGATTTTTTATTATTTATTAAAACATTATAGAAGATATGAGAAATAATAAAAATCCTCAGTGGGTATGCATCATTTTAATTTTTATTCAGAATAATGTATTCATAGTTAGTACATTTGAATATAGGCTCACATGCAGGCACTCTCAGAATTTATATTGCTGACTGCTGCTAATCTATACCAGAATACTGACAGATAAGAAAAAAAATCAATGTATTAATAGCATTGACATGAAGTTTATATCCAACTCAGCTACTTAATTCCCATATTAAGAGCACCGTTTCCAGAATACATGTTGAGAAAATTAACTCTGATCACAGATTTTTTATATTAAGGGAGGAAAACTTAGAATACTGAAGAAATTCCAAGCCCTTCTTTTCACATTATGGGTCTTAATTTTCATAGTCTCTAACTTTATATGTATTGTACTCTGTATGAAGCAAATTTTGAAGTGAATAAATAACCCTCTAAACTCAAAATTTAACTGTAGATGGTTAGATACAGTGCAGACTTAACATACTTCTCTGTGTCAAGAAACGTGTCATATCAAAAGTAGAATATTTATCTTCCCATCGTCAACAAATAGATTTGAACAAAAGTCAGTGCTGAATTGGATGCCTCAGCACCCCTTTGCATAAAAATGACAAAGAGTTTGGGGTTGAAAACAGTCAGGATCAGAATCTGCAAATGCAGAATCTGAAGGATTTCTCTGAATGTAGACATTGTGTTACTATCTTCTTTGGTATACTGGCTTGCTGTTAATAGCACATGACCTTGCAGTGGGGAATGTGAGTATGAGGGACTCCTTAGGCAGTGGGAAACATGGGGTTGGGGTACTCCTTAGCCTTGTGAGATTTGAATCTCCAGCTTTTACATCCCAAGCTATTATCTTTGGGGATGTTTTAACCCCCTTTTTAAAGCTGACTGCTACAACTGAGGGCACAAGATACAACAAACTTGAAGAAAATCCTGGGAGAAAAAAGCCTGACTCTATCTACAACTTAGGGCACTTCACCAGCAGTAGTTCACAGATTCTTAGCCCTTCTATAACTAACTTAATAGATTATCCAGAGATAGTCTAACATAATATATGTAAACAGCATCTATATTTTAAACTGAACATGAGATCTGCTGCCTCAGAGCACACCAAGCAAACAGAATTTGACAGACTGAGGTTGACATCTTTCTGGATCCAAAAGTTCAGGTTATTATGGGTTTGCATGTGGATTTGGAGACCTAGGAAATAATTTGTTATTTTCCTGTAATATTTAGTTTCAAGGACGTTTCAGGTGCCCAGGTTCTTCTAAATAGGTTCTCTCTACTTAGGTACTCAAATTCTGCAAGAAAATGGCATTAGGTTCCCCTGAAAACTGTGGTGGAGTCTGACCTAAGCGCACAGCATCTGTGTAGATTAATTGGTAACACTTAAAAGTCATTATTGCACAAATGCCAAATGTAAGACTATTCCAATTGTAAATTATTAACTTGTGTTGTTAAAAAAAAAAAATAGATTGAAAGCTTAGAAATGATAATCTAATGTGTGTACACTAATTTAAATACCTCTGAGATTTTTTTTTTTCTTTATGGGGTTCTTCCTTCTTTGATGTGTTCCTTTTTTCTTTGATATTCTAAGAGTTCTCTGGGTTTAACAATTAAAGATTATAGGTCTGATCCATTTCAAAGTTGCAGAATGCTTTCAGCTCTTATGAACTTCTGTGGAATTTGTGAGTGTTAGTACTTCTACAAAATCATGTCCAGGTTTTAAAAAAAAACAGAGCCTTAATTTAAGAAAGCTATCAAGCAAATGCCTGTTAATGATACTGATACCCAAGATCCTCCAACACATGATGTTCATAAGTGGAACAGGAAAGTGGTAATGCTGTGTTTTAATTCATAACAGTATTTTTTTTAATAAGATTTATGTTGTTATTAAAATATAAGACTATGGATATGTTCCAAATAAGAAAACAGAATACTGTTTTCTGCATTTTTGGTGCACTTTTCTCTTGATCACTTTCTCATTTCAATATTTTTTAAAAATCCTAGTATGAATATATATAATGAAATTTTAATAAACAAAACTGTTTCAAACAGAATTCCATCAGAAATCCAAACTGCAACAAAGGTGAATGATAAGCAATCATTTTGGAAAAATAACTTGCCAAGTTAAAAATATATTTAGTAAGTTTTATTGTAGCTTATTTTACGTACATTCTCTTTTGACTGTCATTGATACACAGACTTGGACATGAACTTGTAATATTAAAAATCTTTGCTGGAAATAAACCATTGTCTCTGGCCCTGGCAGGCCAGGGCTGCCTGCAGAGCTCCCATGCAAGGCAGGGGCAGGCCAAGAGTTGGACTCGATCCTTGTGGGTCCCTTCCAATATTCTATTGGGATATATTCTATCATATATATATATGTATGTATGTATGTATTATATATACATATATTACATATTATGTATAGATTATATGTAACATCCCAATATTCTATTGGGATATTCTATGATTCTATGATTTTAATATTGGTTTTAAATCCATACATAGATTTGCCTTGTAATAGAGGTAAAGGGCTATGTTTTAGCAAATGCTTAGTTAATACTGATCATTTTGCTAGGAAGAAATAATTCTCCTGAGAAATACGGGTAATACTGAACCAAACTTTCCTGTAAATATAAATAAGATGGGATGTAAAGCTAATGTCTTGGGGAATTATTTCTCACTAGAGAGCAAATGTTCACTACAAATGTTCAAAAAGCTGTATTGCTGATCTAGGAACACAGGAAAAGAATATCATAAACTTAGGAAAGAAGTGGCTTCTGCTGTATTCAAGGAAGGTGATGAATTTTGTTATTATGACTCTCTAATTTAATATCTGACAGTGATCCAGCAGTTCACTGCTTGATCTTTTCTAGGCAGACCTCACAACCTTATTTGGATAATTCAGTGATGTTCCATCTAAGCTTTTAATTTTCTCTCTTCCTGACAGTATATACAATAGCAAGGAGGTACATGAGAGTACCTTACAACAGCAGATAGTATATTCTTCCATCTAACTTCTAGACTGTCTAACTACCAAGACATCTATGACTGTGTATTATGGATTAGACAACTGAACAGGTTCAGCCCAAGGAATGGATTTCATTCGAATAGACATTCCCTGTACTGAGATAAATGAAGAGCACAACCAAAAACATTTTTATTTCCAGCTTTTATAAACAGCTATGATACTTTAACAATATTCCTTTAAAGCTAAAAGATGAAAGCAGTAAGCATACTGCAGAGTCAGGTAAAAGGGAACTGAGAAACAACAGTTTGCCGCTCATGCAAATGAAATTATAATTTTTATGGAAGAAAAGAATAAAAATATTACAGATAATATAGCAACCCTCTGAAAACGTTTGTGAATAGCCTGTATCTGCAGGTCATATTGTCAAAACATGAATGTCAATAAAGGCTTAAAATAAAGAGTGTAAGGAAACCATTCACCTCAATTGTGATATTCTATGCCATTATAGTTATTGATAGTTAAATCATTCCTAGTGAGTAAATGGGCTTTATACAAAGTGGAATGACTTACATACTTTGCTGGTTCAAGTGCAAGAGGTCCACCCCTACAGTTTACTAAATAACTTTCAGTCACTGCTAAATTCATTGTCAGGGAGAGTAAGGAAAATCTTTGAAAGGGAAAAAAGTAATAATCATCAGAAAGCAGTAAGGTAATGTCTTCTGAAGTGAGATTAAAGAGGGAAAAAAGGCAAAACCAAATGTTAAATAAATAAAAAAAAAAATGTTCTGATGTCTCATAAATTATGTCTCTTAAGTCGCAGGTACCAAAAAGACATAGCCTATAAAGTTAATGTATAAAGGCAGACAATAAAAAGTTGTTCGTGACTGTCCACACACAGCAATGATGCTTCCTCTGTAGGTTCTTCCAATTCTGGCATCCTCTTCCTTATGCTTCAAAACATGTCAGGTATCCACCAGAATGTTCCCAAAGACTGAAGAACCTCCAGAGTTATGCAGCTTTTTGTTGTAATGTTGATGTTTTATTCTCTTGGAGTCTCTTTCATGTGCCAAAATATACGTAATAATAAGGTATGCAATTGCTTTGAAATCCAATATTGGAAGCTGTCATTAAAGTATCACTAAAAGATCAGAGGAATAGAATTGCCGTGTGTCCACTTTTACATATAATGGCCGGTTTTTACCTTATGTATTGGTAAATAGAATTGTAATTGTAAATTAATGTGTATTTTTAACCATAGAGATAGTACAGTGAGCAGCGTTCATAGATGTTTTGATAAGCAATTTATCTATATTTTTCTATGTACATTTCATTAAGAAAAATTTTATTTCCCCAAAAAAATAAATTTATTCAGAAGGCCTCTGTTTGATCCTAAAAGAGAAAATAAACCATATAATGCAAAATTAATTTTAAAATATTTCTTAAATATATCTGAAGAGTAAAATATTCTGGAGTCAGTTGGACTCTGCAATAAAATGAAGTAATTGTGGCTTTTCTTTTGTAAAAGGCAGTAGGTTTCAGGTTTTTCTGTGGAATCATTTACAATCTGATATTTCAAAATAATAGCAAAATACAAGAGTTTCTTTTTTCCTCCCCAGGTGAAAAAGAAGAATTTTCTCAGCTGGATACTACTTTAGATGAGAAATTACAAAAGAGAAAAGACTTTACATACCAATGGCTTCATACACAGCTTTCAGATTATGAAGCAGCCAGTTCAAAAAATACTAAGAGGTGAGGTCATTGCCTTTAAATTAGATTTTTTTTTTTTTTTTTTTTTTTTTTTTTTTGTAAATTTATCTTGTAAAGTGAAACCTAGGTTAATAGTTCTAAAACAAACATGACTTTGTAGCTAGCATACAGTACACCATATTTCCGGGTCCCAAACACAGTACCTTTTAGGATTGTTTTAATCATTGAATAGATACTTCTTCCACAGTGATAATGGTATGATACACAGTGCAGAACTTTATGATAAAGTATAAACATAGGTTTACGCAAGCAAGGTTTTAGTATTGTAAATAGTATAGGAAAAAGTGCTTGTTCTTTATATACCTTGTAACTTTATTGGTATGTATTAACAGTTTTATGTAATTACATCAACTGTCACATTACCTATATTGTTTGATTCAATTAAGGAAGTAAAACACCCACTTTTTAACTATATGCTATGTATTAATATTAATATTAATATTAATATGTAGTCTTCAAAACCTTCTTTTTTTCATCGTCACGGTATATATACTTCAGTATATAGTAAATATGCTTTCAGCATATAGTAAATATGCTTTCTATTTTATTTCAGTTATTAAACAGGTAAAATATCAATACAGTTAAAGAAAAATGTAATTTTATTCCCTAAATGAATTTTAAAAGAGTGAGTATATGCCTCTCATATACTTATCAATATAAGCTTGTCAAGCTATTGATACCTTAGTGAAACCATTAATGGGCAGAATAGACACGGGCATCTCTAATAGGACTAAACAAGGGGTCAATAAGCAAGCAATGGATTTACTATAAGTGAACTTGACTTTCATTAAAAATGTATTTAATTCATAATGAAATAGACTGCATATTGTTATGTTTTACATGGGAAAATATTCCACATTTCTAAACTATATCAATGACTGAAGGAAGTCTATGCAGCAGATATTCTTCAGAAAATGTCAGTCACATTCCATAACAGTGAAACACTCCAAGAGATTGTTTAAGATATCTGTCATGACTTTTAATTTGAATGAAAACAATGGAGCAGAACATGTAATGATGTTTGAAAGTAAGAAGACACAGAAATTTGTAAAGGCTTTTTTTTAAAATGTTATTTAAATATTATTTTGTTACCTCTGTGGGTGTGTGCTATGCACTAATATTTGTACTGGCATTTTTAGGATTATGATACCATTTATGCATATGGCAAAATTCCCACTGACCTACACTGGAACATCAGTGGTAGGCTATTTAGAACACCTGATACATTTATGCAACTGAAAACAGACTATATAGTGTGATAACTAATTTAGTCATAATTTATGTCAGTACATGCAAACAGTCATGTATTGTATTTATTGATATCTATGTTTTGAAATTAGTGTTTTATGATTGGAATAAACAATAATAGTTGTTAATAATTTCTTAATTTTAATATTATGTACTATTAATTGTAATATTAGTTACTCTGATACTTTAACAAATGTTTTAACCATATCATGGAATCATTTTAAATGGTGTCACTGCTACTTAGCTACATATGAGCAGGAATGTTTCCAGGATGAGATCCTCACAGGTATTTTAATGAACCCAATACAGTGATATTTATTGAAACTTCCATTTTACATTTTTCCCAGCTGTTCTTTTTTGCCTGAGTTGGATCCTGTGATCTGCAACAGTGGACAAGTACAACTTATGGTAAGAACTTGTTTCCATGTGGACTTTTGCAGAATTCAGCTGAGGCTTGATAGTGTTTTCAAATGCATATTTGGTATAAAAACAACCAGGAGCTTTTTTTGATTGAATATAATTCTTTAATGTCGTCTCTATTTGGCAATCAAGTCAACCATTGACAGAGATCAGAGGAAAAGGTTCAGGCACAAGAACCCACATGTGTACATAGGGTTCTGGTTTCATAATTTGATACTGTTTTTGTTCTTAAGATATCAAATATAACTATGTTTTTTAAAGCTTCTAAATCAGCCTTTAAAAACGTTTTAAAGCAATAAATATGGTTCAGCACCAATTACATTATTGACTGAAAATGTATTTTTGTCAATCAGACAAGTTTAAACGTTGTTAAATTCTCTAAGTCACATACCTAAAACATTCTGATATGCACAGTGTCATTTACTAAAAGAAAGTTAGACTTCTATATTAATATAGTAACATTATTAAAAATAGTGTAAAGTCAGATTTATTTCTACAATTTCTTTACTATTTTTTTTCATAAAATGGCCTCTAGTCTTCTTGTGATTCATTCTTTTCTTTGCATCATTAAAAACAAGGAAAAAGTATTTTCTGAAATGGGTAATTCTGTTGGCTGACGGGAGGGGGAATACAAATGATTTAACAATCATAATGAAAATTTATTAGTTGAAAAGACTTAGTGTCAGAAATATCCAAAAATTTCTTTGGTAGCGTGCAGTGGTATGACACCAATTTATAGTGTATGACCTCACATCTTACTGCCAAGTTAGCAATATTCTTGTTGACATAATTATGTGGGGGTGAAAAAAAAAAAAAAAAAAAAGAACTTAAAAACAATACAGAATTTAGCTTTATATGGAATATTAATTGTAATTTTACTTATGCTTGAGCTGTACTTGATTCTAATGTGTTGGTTGCAAGTATCTATTTATTTACATATTCCTTGTTTCCACCGGTATCAGAGGAACAATGAAAAACTGAATTTTATTGTATTTATATAGATACAGTATTTTCATCTATTGATTTCAGTTTGTACCAAGTATGAAAACACAAGTCTTGTGTATTTATTTTATGTCTATTTATAAAGTATGGCAACATGCTTTTTTGGTGTGTTTGTTTATACTGCTGGTATTGAGCTAATGCTCATATTGAACTGCATTGAGTTACTTCCAAATTAATTCACCTCAGGAACTGACAAGTCTGTGTCTTCTATTCATATACAAAATATAATATATATAAATATTATATATATATATAACATATAAAACAAATTTCCATAGTTCCATGATGTGACATGTGCCTCTAAGATTACATACCTCATTCTGTACTTGGAGCAATCTTGGCCCTCTCCAGCACCTATATTCCTTGGTTTCACCAACTATGCAATATGTGTGTTTTGGAAATGCTTCTATAAACTTTTCTAAAATTCATGATAGAATAAATGCTCTTAAGAGTTAGACATTACTATTGCTATTTTCTTTAACTCAGGTTTTGTCTAAGATTTTTCTTTGGTATGATGTTAATGCAGTTCTTGGGGGGCTGGGGGAGGGGGGAGGGTTGGTTGAAATCATGAATTGGGTGACTTCTGATGGGGTTTAGATGCAGCAGAACTAATATTTATTAGATAAAGTCTAAAAAAGTAATTGCTGTGATTTGAACAAATCATAATCTAGTAATGTTATCTAAATTACACATTATATAATTATCAATAAGCATATATGCACATAGGTAGATTGTATCCTGTTTGCAGTAAGCAGTTCTGTCCACAAAATTCTACAGCTATCCCACAACACTATTATGTGGTGTACCCACATAACAAGCAATGTTGTGGGATTGTCACAGCCTGTGCCATGTTACACAGCTGTTACACATAAATGAAATACTGTGAAAAATGCAATAGGTCAAAAAATAGAAATAAAGGAATAAAATGTATCTCTAATGTAGAAAGCAGCTTTATATAGGCAATGAAATAATAATGTGGTTTATACACATGGATGGATGGAGAACTATGTTTTTAAAATTTATATATATTCTGTTAACTTTTCAAGTTTGAAATGTGAAATCTGAACATAATCCTAATACTTTTGCAAAGTAACTCAGTTAAAAGCTACAAAATCCTGACAATAATTAAGTTAACATTCAGCAGTAATCATTACCAAAAAGTGGGAAAAGTGCTGGTAATTTGAAAGAAAGATGAAAATATACATTCACCAAATCAAACACACAGAGAGAGAGAGAGGGAGGGAGGGAGAGAAAGAGGAAGAGGGAGGGAGAGGCAAAGAGAGAATTAGAACAGGAAAACATTCCTGGGCATTTCCAGTCATCTATGCATATGTCATATGCTCGTTTATAGAGTTTCCTGGTGTGTAATAGCATCCCTAACTTGTATGTGTTACATAAGCCTGGATTCTGAACATACTAGATTAATGTAGTTTTCTAACTGATATCTGTAGGCATTCCAAGAATTTAAGACTTCGTGTTTAGCTGACACAAAATAGTATTTCTGTGTTTGCATATTAACAATAAAGTCGTAGAAGTCTTAGCCCTTTTCATTGGAGAATGAACCCTATTTAGTAGCCTGCAGTAAATTTAAGATCTTATTTTATTAATCTTGGTAATTTTGCTTAATACTACCACATAAGTGGTAGTGGAAGGCATGCTGACTTACAATTTAAGCTGGGAACTTTAAATTAAATATGATTTTCCTGAATTAAAGTAGAATAGACTTCCCTATTCATCTTTGTTGCATATTTACTAGAAGTTATCTATGTAGTTAACCACTTCACTACTGATCAGCATCTCAAAATCATTTATATAACTTGAAATTAGCAGCACTTTTTTACCTCAGAAGATTACAGAATACCTTTATAATTTAATGTAGGAATAGGTAATATTTGTATGCAGAACTGTATTCAAGGCAAATATTCTTCCTGATAAAATTAATTTTCAACTAATGGGAAAAAAATATTTTGTAATAATAAAGCTAAGGGCAAAATATCCAAAAATTTAAATGTGGTGAGCACTACAGACTGAAGTCCAATACTGTACTCTGAAAAAGTGTACCAGTATCTTAAATTTATTCTAAATTTTGGCTCTAAGCTATAAAAGTAAAAGGGAAGGTTTTAATTAATTTCAGAGAACATTTAATCAGGTTCTTTACAAACCTTAATTAATTAAATTTTCTCCAGAGATTAATACAGCTTTAAAATTTACTTTGATTGTAATTGGCTGAAAACACTTGTCTTTATTTGAAAGTATATAACGAATATTTTATATGAGAGAGCCAGACAGCCAAATTAAAATCTAGCACATGACCCTAAATAATGTAGTCTATAAGGTGATGAAACCTCAGCTTCTATGATGATACAGTAGGTAGGTAGATAATAATTCCATGTAAAAGTAAGTTGCTTAAAATGCTGTGGCCTTCTGGGTCTTTGCAAACTGTGACGTAACTTCTGCTATGCATTGAAACACTTTAAATGGAAATAAGAATGATCAATTCCATTGTTTTGAACCTCTCTGAGTATCACACTGATTGCATTATTTCAATTAAAGAGAAACTAAAAGTTTAAATTTAAAAATTTTAAACATGCAAAGCTCGGAAGCCTAAGAGGATTGTGTAAAAGTAAGGCCAAAAATATGGAGAATTGTCAGGATAAAACTATTATTCCCTTGAAAGTTTCTTAATATTGCTATGGAAGAGCAAATAAAATTGATATTAACGACAATAATGCATCCTGCTACCTGTGCAAAGTGAAACTTTAAAATAATGGTCATTAAATATATAAAAGACAGACATCAGGAAGCAAGGAATAAACTTTCTGTGCTGACACAAAGGGTACACAGTCACTAAGGAAGAGCATAAAATCTCTGTATCTTTGGAGTTGTTGGTTTGAAAATGGCATGAAGTTTTTAATGAATTTTACATTAAACAGTGCCTGGATAAAGACAAAGAAATGAAACAGGTCTCCATTTCATTTGAATTCTCTGTTAGACTGGACTACAAAGCTTGTCTACATTGGAGCAATGCTTCTCTTGGTACAGTGAGCTGGTTTGAACAGGAAGTCTGGAGATTGTCTCCTCCAGAATAGCCTACAACTTTACAGTCATGGCATTTTCCTGAGAAAAAGGGAGCTGCAGGCCTCAGCTGCCTGAGAAAGGAATTGAGACCCAGTCTCCCAAAGCCTGATCAAGCAGTCTAGCTACTAGTATATTGTGTAAAAGTTTTGTTGCATTGCCACCAGCATTTTCTTTTTCTTTCTCTCTCTCTGGTTTTGTTTGTTTGTTTGTTTAAGTTGAAAAAGTGGACTCTACTCAGACACCTAGGTTCTTATAGGATTTGTAGCTTTTCAGCCCAGATGGAGGAAGGGCTTAATCTGCATTCTGGACTCCACTTCTGAAGTAACAGAAAATAGAAAATTTAAGTATATCCCTGTGGGCAGTACTTCAGCTGACTAGGTCTACACTGGGGATTTTGTAGATCGCTCTTCTCCAGTGTCTGATTTTTCCTGGTCCTCAGAATCTAATCAATAGTATGGTTGGATAACTGCTTTAGACATTGAATAGCTTTTCAAGGAAATTTCAAGGAAAGAGAGGA
This sequence comes from Oxyura jamaicensis, assembly GCF_011077185.1. Taxonomy (NCBI): domain Eukaryota; kingdom Metazoa; phylum Chordata; class Aves; order Anseriformes; family Anatidae; genus Oxyura; species Oxyura jamaicensis. The sequence continues at coordinate 50,206,264 of NC_048893.1, read as the reverse complement.
CTTGTTGAGTAAGTATGTAGTAATTGCTAGGAAAAAAAAAAAAAAAAAAAAAAAAAAAGGTTACACACAACAATTTACAGTGTGTGATATCTTCCAGGTCAATATTTTTAACGATTGCCCTCCATGGACCTCTGGCTAATCTAAAAGATGATTTTCATTTCTATTTTGCCGTATTGAGCTGCAGGTAACATGCCTCATGCCAAAATGTAGAAGTTCATAATTAATAAAATACTCTTACCTAAAGTATAATTTAAATGCTAACTGATGGATATGGTTAAGTAGCAAAAAACTAAAAGATTAAATTACTTACTCGGTCTTTGATTGATTGAAGTGATACATGTCCTGGATAAAACATAAATATTGCAGAAAATAATCCAATATGACATCTCTGACATTCAGCTATAACTTAAATTATAGACTGGTCAGTAAATGATCTTAAGCTGTTTAAGGTTTCATCAGCCATCTGCAAGATTGATTTTCTTCAAAATTACTGTACTAAAATGTTTTCTTTTGTTGCTGCACTGACTCAGATCACAAACCACAATTTTAAGATCGGCTCCTATTTACAAAAATGCTTTGACATAGTGCATTTGTTCAGCCTAAGCAACAATAAAGGATTGTGGTATCATTTTGAAGAAGGTTGTTTGACAGGCCCTGTTTGTTTATTTGGGGTAATGTGAGCTGCATTCAGAAAATGTTACATTTTGTTTCATGATTGTGTACATTCTCTCCCACTGCTTCCAGGCAAGCCCTGTAAGCAGAGAAGACACGGATTTAGATCTTGTTTCCATGGCCAGTGGAAGTGCTTTGACTAAGAACAGAGAAAAAAATAAGCAGCCACACAGACACTCAGCAAGATCTTCAAGTAAGTTATGGGGTTTTTCAATAACAGTTTTAAAGGTCACTTTAAAATACTTTGGTGAAACTAAGCATGCTTGGAATCACTAATAACACATGCTAATTATTCTTCTGTTTCTTACCTGAAACCTTTTCATATATTTTCTATGGTTCTGTTTAAAAAATGCATCATTAATATCAATGGACTTTCTTCTTGTAATTTTAACCCACAGGCAGTGTGACATATACTAGGTCTTCTGATGCCCAAGTTCATAAAATATTGTTTCTTTATATTACAAAACAGAATATTTTATGCTAAAAATATTATTGTTTTATGTTCTTCTTCTTTTTTTTCCCAAAATTGGTTTGAAAAATACAACTTCTGTTAACTAAATAGCATAACACGTATCTTAATCAAGCCATAGATTTCAGTCATTTTAGTTACCAATAATGCTGTAGGATATGCATCCTACAGAACTTTAACCTCAGTGGCAGAGGATCCCTTTATTTTTATCATTCTTTAATATCATACAAATTAAAAGAAGAACATGTATATGAAAAAATAGAATAATGCTTGAAAGTTATAAAATGATACCATTTTCAGATTCATATTTTGCGTAATGTAGCTGAAGAATATGTTAGCATATTTCTAATACGATGTACTTTATTTTGTCATTTGTGTACAAAGTGACTTATCCAAATAAAGGAAATTCAAAGGCCCGAAAATTTTCATTATAGAAAATATAAGCAGTATTAAATAACTATGGAAAAATTATTAGAATTCATAAAACCATTTAAGCAATGCAGTTTCTTGAAATGTTTTGTGTCAAAGTAGAAATCAGGCTATTTCATGAATTATATGTAATTGCTGATTTTTTTTTAATTCTCTTTTTATAAATGTTAACTTTTCACTTTCAGGGAAAATTAAATTAAAATTCAAGGAAAATGTAAAATATTTTCAATCTCTTGTTTTATGATATATTTTGTATAATTTTGAATTAAAGATTTATTTACATTCTATTAGTCTACCACAGGCAAAAATAACAGTGAGTACAATTTGTCCATGCTTATGCACTAGATTTACATTCCTAAAATTAGATTAGATAAAATTTAGCATCCTAGTCTCAGTTAAGTGCAGCCATCAAGAAAGAATAAAAATCTTTGTCTGCCTGCCATCTTAGAAAAACTTGAATTGCATCCTGAATTTTCCAGTTTCTCTCCATTGGCTACTAATGAAGCCCCACCATTTAAATTAGATGAGATTGATGACTACTAAGATCCTGAATTTAGTAGCTGAGCTGCAAATGTCAATGGCAAAATTATCATTATATTCATATGTTCAGAATAGAATGTATGCATATTTGGAATAATTGAGTTAAGTAGTATACACCACTTTCATATTAATGTATAACTGCTGTCTAGATTGTAACCTACACTATCCTGCCATCCAGAAAAATAAATAAGAATCAGCTCTTTCTCTGAAGAGAGAACTGTTATGCAGAACTTGCCTTAGGAGCTTTAGTACAGTAAATAAAAAGTGCCATTGTATTATGCCTTCAAAAAGAAGAGACTAGGAAAGAAGCAGGGAAGAACAATCCAACTGGCAGAGTCATAAGTGTGAGAGACAGACAGTGTACCATGTCTGGTAATATATGTATTTTCACAAAAGACATATCTATATAAGCACATTTACACATTCATTCTCCTTTCTGTAGTTGAGCAACTAAGGAAAAAAGAGCACCGGTTTTATGTTTTTCTATATATGTTTCTGTATTATTATTATTTGGCTATATAATTTTTTTCATCATGGATCTGAGAAGGCTAAACAGTGATGATACATTAAACTGAAATGCATATTACTTATAAAACCAGACATTACTGTTATTTTTCTACAATTTATATGAAGTAAATAAGCATGTTTATTGTATTAGTCCAGTTTGCCGAAGACTGTTGCTCTTCAATAATTTACAATAAATTATTAGCTCAATGTGGGCCTTAATCTGAAAACATTAAATGTTTGCCTCTTTTTTTATATGAAAAATACATTCATTATATATACTTTCCTGCTGTATTCCCTCTTGGTTTTGCATTCTGAAATATTTAACGAAGAAGCCTGGAAAGTGTGTTAGTGATTCAGTAGGTGTATTCATTTTAAATTAACAATGAATTGGTATTACTGAAGAGATTTGAAAAGGGACTGTGACCTTGGAGGTGTTTCCATTTTAACTAATTATTAAATAAAGTCCTTACACCATTTTTTTTCAGGAGAATTTGACCTCAATGATCTGACAAGATTTAATCAACAAAACATAGCTACACTACCACTTTACATCCTAATTATTGGTAGGAAGTCTTCAGCAAACTGTGCTGTGCAGCTGATAGATGTTACCAAATATAAGAGATGTTAGGGATATCGTATATTTCTTATATATAATTTGCAATTCAGTAATTGCATCAATAAATCATTGAGATCCTCCAGATTGAAAAAGCAGCTCTAAAAATACAGAATAAATTATTTTAGGTACATTTACTGAAAAAAAAAAATCAAATATGTTTGATACTGAAAAAAATACATTTCATATATTGCTGGGTCATGACTATTGATGAATGATCATGTTTTTCTAAAGACAAAACATGTAATGCTTCAGTGCTTTAATTCAGAGGGCGATTTAGAAAGGCTAAGTCAACATTTTCAAATATATTTTGGGGAACTGCCAATTTTCAATGAACATTTATTAGGCCTTATTTGCCGAGGATAGGTTCTTAGCATTTCTGAAGTTAAGGTTAAAGAATTTAAAGATTCTTATCACCAGAAATTACTAGGTGTTTCTGAAAAAAAAAAATGATGGAATGAATTAATCCCAAACTAACTTAATTCTGTTCCTTGACACAAAAACAAATTTAATAATAAAGGAAATGCTGTGGACCTAGGTAAAGGAAAGCATTTCTGTATAGCACTTTATTTGATATTTAATATTTGATGTGCTTCCATGTTACATTTTCAAAGGGAAAATTGACTGATATGAATTAAATTATATTAACAACAACAAAAAAAAAATCAAAATGTAGGTAAAAGATATAACCTCAAGAAAAAATAAAAAGTGCTCGGTCAGACTAGTTATCTGTCCAGTTTAAGACCTTGCCTGGATTGACGGCCAGTACATTGTTCTCAAACATACCACCTTAAATTCCTTCCCAAAATCATAGTTATTTCTTTCTGCTCTCTGGTTATTTCTTCTTCTTTTCTATTTTTTTGATGTCAGGGGGCTTTTATTTTTATTTTGTTCATTTTTTGTCCATTCTTGTCAAACTGCTAAGGTCTTGATCTTTCTGATACTTTGTGCCAAAGAGTTGCAAAAGGAAGCACGTTTAAAAGACCTTTTGCTGGTTGTATTTTCTGCCTTTAAGATTTTTACATTAACTCACCTTGCTTTTGTAAAAAAGGGCAGAAAAGAAAGATATTTTTCCCTGATGTGTACCTTCTCTGTAACACATATCCATGGTCTGTGATGTGGTTAGTGCCTTACAGAGTTTTATTAACATTTTTATTAACTGTGTGAATACTAGTGTGAATTACTGGTTGTAAAATTTGTTAGTGAATACTTTCCTTTTTAGTGTAGTTAACACTAAGTTAGAAGGTGGACATTGATTTTTTTTGCAAGAATTAGAAATCAAGTAATTATTTTTGATAACAAGCTAGACAGTATTTTTTTAATACTGTTCCAGAGTTTGTGAGTAGGTTATGACAATCATAAACTCGATTCTATCATCCAAGACTGGTTACATACAATCAATGTTGTACAACGAGATGAGATGAGATTTAAAACTATATTGTCTACCTATCATCAGCATTTTGTGTTTTTCTGTACTCTACAAATCTTAAATTTTCTTTTCTTTTCCTTTCTTGTTTTGTGACCTGCAATCTTTTGACTGGACTTCCCAGAAGCACCAGAATTTGAAAGTAGAATGTAGTGAGAGCTGGGCCTCTCATTGTTACTTAAAATGCTACCTGTTATTCTTAATTCTTTTCTTCCCTGAATCTTAGTCTTTCAGAGAGTCTATGATTTCCATAAAATATTATTTTTTGGGAAACAAAATTAAAAAACAAAGCAAACAAAAAAGCTTGGAGCTCAACCTTGTAATTCCTTAATCACCCCTAGTTCTAAACATGACCTTTAATTGCTATCTCCACTGTGAGACATGTATCGGTTTAATTTCTCAGATAAATTCCAACTCTACCATTCTCATACTCTGTGAAATTAAATTAATGAAGTTTAATAAAGCTGCTCTTACAGTGGAAAGACTGACAATTCAGAAAAAAAAAATCAACCAAAAAAGAAAAAAAAATCAACCAAAAAAAAAAAAAAAACACCAAACAAACATAAAAACCTCCCTTAACTTTGTTCATTTTTTTCACTTTCCTTATTACACCTTTCAATTCTTATTCTTCTTCTTGACAGAATCCCTTTTTTTTTATTGCCTCCCTTTCTTTTGATAAATCAGAATCCCTAAGAAAATTTTCAGCTTTGTTTTAAGGAGTGTGATACATATTTACTTATTTTACTTAAAAAAAAATCTGCTTTCCTGCTCCTTTCCCCTTACCATTATAATTGTCTATATATTCCAGTTCCATAACCGCTGTCTTTCATTTAGGATTTGTAAACTCTGTGTGCAGTAAACATTTCATTTTTAAGATCTCTCCTCATGCTTTACTCTCATTTATGTTTTACTGAGAAACTTCAGCTGGTATTTTTCCTTCCTTCCTTCCTTCCTTCCTTCCTTCCTTCCTTCCTTCCTTCCTTCCTTCCTTCCTTCCTTCCTTCCTTCCTTCCTTCCTTCCTTCCTTCCTTCCTTCCTTCCTTCCTTCCTTCCTTTCCTTCCTTCCTTTTCTCCTTCCTTCCTTCCCTCCTTCCTCTTTCCCTCTTTTCTCTTTCTTTTTTTTCTCATACAGTCTCCATTAGAAGTTTGCCATGTTACAGAAACTAAGAAACATTTTAGAAACATATGATCAAATATGGAAGTGCTTATTTAGTAGTCCTTTCAGTTTCTTGCTATTTACCTGCTTAGTAGAATTTATAGAAGATAACAGTAAAATTTATGCTTTCTCCTTAGAAATATGTAGAAATGCTGTAAGTGTATAAGGGATATTTACAGTACTAATTACTTGTCCTTAGTAAAATGATGAACCCAATTTACTTGAAAAAATCACAACTGCTATCATTGTATTAGGAATAAAGCTATCTCTTCTGTAAGCCACATCTGGTAGTATAACCACATGAATGTTAAGACATGCATTTTGTCCAGTAAAAAGATTATGGGATAATTCCATACTATGAATATTTTTGTTCTCAGGAAATGAATGTATAGAATGGATGAAAAAAGGTTCCACAGTTCTGAAGGAGTTAAAATTTACCAGGTTTTGAAACCTACTAGAGAATTGTGATTATTGCTGTGAACATCATTTCAACATAATATTTTTTCCACTGAGATTCCTCTGTACATCTTACCAGAATACAAAATATGCCTCAGAAAAGAGCTGATATTCCACCACACTTTTTTGCATAACATATATTTATATGGTCAGAGGAAAAAAGAAATGGATTAAGCCTATGTTGTATGCTGCAAAAAAATGCAAAATAACCTCAGTCTGGAAACTCTTAGCCACATTAGGGTAGAATGGTGCTTAGGCAAGAAGCTGTGAAAAGGAAATGAATAAAAAAAATAAAAATGAGTAAATCTGTACAATATTCTTCATTATATTCATCCTTCAGTATACTGAACTTTATTTGATGTCCTATATGCAAAAATACACAGCACATGGTCCTGATAGTATACATTTATCCACATGAGAGTAAATATTTAACAGCAGATTCAAGAATTTCGGCTTTTTTTTTTTTTTTTTTTTTTTTTCTGTAAGTAGCCTGTTGATATTAGGAATGTCATTTTGACTTTCCATAGATCAATTCTTCTAACTGCTGAAATGACAATTGAGATATGTATTATACTTATGTAAAGTTTATATACCCACTGTTGAAAGGATCATTATATTTAACTGTTAGGAAAGGCAAAGGGCCTCCTCCTCATTTGTGAACTGGGTAGACTATTTGGAAGCTGCCATGTCAACAAAGGAGTAATGTTACAGATGGATATACACAGGTACAACCATGCAAACCACAGATTAGTTAAAATAGACTGATGAAATCAAGGGATGTGTCAAATGAGGAATTGATTGATTCACAAAATAAAGTTAATTAGTGACAGCATATATCTATCATTCTTTGAGAGTTTCTTAAATTCAGTTACTGTTTTTTTTTTTTTTTTTTTTCCTAACTGGGAAGATGTTTGATTAAGTAATACAGAACTGCAGAACTTCTGCTAGAAAAGTTATTAAAAATTGAACAAGCAGTTTACAATGATAAAACCAGGAAAATAAAGAAACAAACAAAAACAATAAAAATATATATGCCATAAATTTCTTTCCAGTATAAATTTAAGTCCTGAATTTGCAAGGAAAGTGAATCAGCATAAGTGTCACCATTCATTTTCAGAGAGCTATTTATCAATATTATCTGTTTGAGAAGAAGGCTTCTCTAAAAAATGGACAGAATGATCATGAAGTCTATGATCATGAAGGTAAAATGAATTTCTAAGGTGAAGTCCTAATCAAACCCAGTAAACCAGACTAGTAAACCAGATTTCACTATGATACATGTATCTAATACACAAATAAAATAAAATCATTTTTTTCCTTCTTTTCCTCTATCCACAGATAAAACATCCAAGTGTTTCCCTGTTCTTGCAGTATGCCATCTTCATAACTTAATAACCCTCTGCCTTTCTCTCACTTTCCTTCATGCTTCTCTTCTCTACTGCTCCTGTAGCTAGACTCTGTCTGTCACAGAGAGCATAGAGCAAGCAGGCTCTTAAGTTCCCTGACCTAGCATGACTTTCAAGATTGTTTTTAGGAATAGACATGCTTAGCTCCCTGTAACATCATGCTAAAGCATGTTTCCATGTTGCCTGATGTTTTAAGGAACATAAGCAAAATCACCTCCAATCATGTAGAAACAATTTGTATATACTTGATCAAATTTGGACAGATCTAAAAAACAAAGTTCTGTTGCTTGGCAAATTTCAAGTAATTTCTTCAATGGGCAACATAAATATCTCATGTATTTTTTTTCTTAGAAGAGACTGACTTTTCTGAAAACTTCAGCCAAAGCCAGTAAGTCAGCCTGTAAAATTTCATCCTAAATGGACAAAACTTGGGAAATGGATAAGAAGCTGGAATATAAAGGAAATATTGGTCTTTAATAACCAGTGGTCCTAAAGTCCTGTTTATAGTTAGGAAAATGTTCTATTTTACAGGAACATCTTTGGAACATTATGTTTTTTATGTTATTTTAGCTCTATGTGTAGAAAGGTGATTAATAAATGTTTATAACTTATGTCACTATTCTTGTAAATGTTTATCTGTATGAATTCCTTTATGTGTCCGAGTTTCATGTTAAGAGTTGAAGAGCTGAGATTAAATAAATATGTAATTGCTGGTATGATCTGGTTAGAATAGTATCAATGTTTGATAAACAATTTAAATTTGTTGTTTCTATAAAATAGTAAGATTAGTCTCTAGTCTTACAAACTTGAAGACAGGGAGATTTGCAAAGAAAATTAATCGTTTGCTTACCCCCTCCCCTCCACCCCCCCCAAAAAATGTTTCAGTTTCAGTTCTCTATAGGGAAAGGAGTTATATCTTTACATATAAGATGCTCCTGAGGCTTCTCAATACTATTCAAATATATGTGTGAAATATAAAAACATAATGTAAATTTAAAATACAATATTTTGTTTGTTTGTTTTAATGTAAACAATGCAATTCCAAAAAAAAAAAAAAAAGAACAAAATTTGTGATCTGACTTCAATATAGCCATAAATACCATAAATAACAATATTACGAAGTAACTCTTCTGAGATTGTCGCATTCACCTTTTCGTAGACCTGCTGAACCTAGCTTCTTTCCAGAGCTTAAATTGATGTAAACGCTTTGCTGCTAAGGATTCGTTCTGGTCACTTTCATTAAAATGTTGATTTTTTTTTCCATGCTTTCTTATGCTGTATTTGCTCTTAAGTAATACAATATGGTAAAGACTTTGAAATAAATTATCTCTCCAGACACACAATGTTAGGTGGATCGATAAATGCCCTATGACGTCTACTATGCATCATAAAATTTTTATCATAACCTGTTTAACCAAGCTTTTCTTCTTGGACACCAAGAATTTTATTCAAAGCATTTTACATATTGCATTACTTATCAAAACAGAGAATATGTAAACCTTGACATTTGTTAAAAGACCCAGGCTTTAACCAAAAAAGACCAGAACAAATCAATAGCAGAAAACAGATTAAACAACAGAATAGTAACTGCTTGGAAGTAGAAGCTTGTTAACCAAACCCAAGACAAGCTTTCAGCAGGTAGTCAAAGGAAATAGTTATTTGATATATACAGGCACCTGATATGGTATATTTCAGGATATACTCAAGCTTCATATAGTCGAAAGTTACAATTAAATGAAAGTACAGTAAATTACTATTACAACCTGAATTTTCCAAACCTTTGGAAAATAGGAGAAATTAAATTGTTTTTCTTGGCTTCCAATTTGTTCCCATATGAGGGGGTATTAGAATAACTATATAACATGTTAAATTATACTTAATACCAGGTTCTATTTCATTTTAGTGCCCATAAATGGTAAAAATGTTGTTGTTGTTACTGTTGTTATTATTATTTATTGTTACAGTTGCAAAATTATCAGTACATTACAAAATAAAAACAATGTATTACTTCTAATTTCTGTTTAGCCAAGATACTTACATATGGGCTTGAAGGAATATGAATCTTTTTGTTACCGCCTTTTGCTTAGTACCATTACATTTATGGAATATAACATTAAAAAAAAAAAAAAGTTATTATATGCTTACAACTATTCATAAATCACAAATATACATGTGCATGTATGTATGTACTGTGTATGTATGTATGCTTGCTAAATGAAAGATATGCCTTATAGATTTCTTTATAACAAAAACTAAATTTCACCTTTTATTTTTCCAATAAAGTTCTGATAATATTAATTTTATTTGTTCATATGTACTTATACCCAAAACACTCATTTGCAAGACACACATTGTAATTTAGGGAAGAAATAAGATAATCGCAAATCTAAGCTTCCTGTGAAAGCCATTTATCTATATTGCTGTCACTAATGCTGTAAGAGAGAGAACTCTAAAAAATAAAAAAATAAAAATAAAAATAAAAAAGGATTGTAAAGTAAGACTTCCAAATAAACTACACTCTGAAGAACATGTAAAGTTTCACAGTCTCAAAATATTTTAATAATTCATGAAAATCTGACCTTGCAGCATTTTAGATACTTTTAGTAGAACATGCAAAATGTTTGCATTTGCAAGCCACCATTGTTAGTGAACTCTTATTTTATTCTTCTGTTCATTGAACCAAGTATCTTCCCCACTTTTTGTTATTTTCTCACCTTTTCTTAAAATAAAGAATCTCACAAAGCAGTAAAATTGTAAAACTTCTGAGCAAGTATAATCTCCAAGGAGAAGTATAACAAGCATAAGTATAAATAAGCACAACAAGCATAAATAAATGGAACAAATATAATAATGCTTCAGTTAACTATTCATTTTAATGATTTTTAAAAATAAAACAATAAAACAAGGCTGTATTTGTAAGGAACATCTGGAGGTTCAGTCTCTTAGTTCAAAATGGCATCACCATCCCCAGATTCTTGTCTTCCCTCATTCCCTTTATCTAGACAAAATTTTAACCATTTGATACAGACCTGTCTTTATTGAATATTTCTGAAGGGGAAAAAAATGCCTGTTTTAATAATGTAGAATTAGAAGACCTGTTGTAACACAGGCACAATAATATAGCAGAGTTAGTTTTAATGTACGTGATATTTTTATTTCTTGCAACACTCAACCTAGATGCTTGCTTTATATTTACTTAGAAATGCTTCTCTTACTTTCCCTCAAGAGTGGATTCTTGCCTGGATTCTCAATGAAACAGAAAAAGATATGACTTAAAAATAAGCATAGAAATTTAATGGCACATGTATGATAAATTATTTAAGTCCTATATTTGCAATGCATTCCATTTGTATATTTTAATTTTCCTTTCTGGCTATTCCATTAAGCTCAAGGAGAAAGATGCAATAAAAAGATGTCTTATATTTGACTTACGCCTTCATCATAAATGAACTGTTTCTTTGCCTTACAACACTCAATCATAAAACATTTAAGCAACTAGTAGTTCTGTAAATATAATGTCTGGTACTTAGGTATAACAGAAGTAAACAAACCTCATTATGCATCTATGCCAGTCTGGCACATAACTATTTCAGAATTCTTCTGTAGGGAATAGGCTGTTTTGTCTCAGAGGAAGTTTTTCATCACTCCAGTTAGACCAATAACTAGAACAGCAATGCTGATAATAATAGTCTCAATTCAATTGAGTTGATGTCAGAAGTACATTCTCAAAAGCAAGCATGTTTATATCCACTTCAAACACATGAAGGTGGGACATACAAAGGGAGTGAGCAGCTGAAGGAACTGGAGTTGTTTGGTCTGGAGCAAAGGAGGCTGACGGGAAATCTCACCATTCTCTTTAACTACCTGAAAGGAACTTGTAATGAGGAAGGTCTCTCTTCTCACTGATAGGACTCAAGGCAATGGCCTCAAGTTGTACCAGGAGATGTTTAGACTTGATATTAGGAAGCATTTCTTCATGGGAAGGGTGGTTAGACAGGCTGCCCAGGGAGTTACCATCCCTGGAGGTATTTAAGAGATGTGTGGATGTGTCCCTTAGGGACATGGTTTAGTGGTGGACTTGTAATGTTATGTGAATGGTTGGACTTGAAGGTCTTTTCCAACCTAAATGATTTTATGCCTTTCAGTGTGCACACTTTACAGGCCTAACTTGGTGATATTTTCATTCTAAATTTGTTGTTCATTCCCTGCAATGATTTCATTTTATTTGTCTGAAAATGCTAAGAATTATATGAATGATGGTAAGGAAGGATATAGAGTAGCCTATGCTTTGATAACTTTCTCTAGATCAATACTTTCTCTAGATCAATACTAGGTAAAGCTTAAAGCAGACAGCAGAAAGTCTAACCAACACTACAGGCTGCATAAAGAAAAAGAGCGCCATGACCACCATACTTTGGGGTATCCTCTGATTTGTTAAACCCATATTCAAGGGAGCAGTGAGTATCTGCAATTTTGCAAAAATACCTTCAGGCTGAGGAAATTGTCCTGCCCTGCTACTGAGACCACAGGGTCTAGAAATTCTGAGCTATGATTCTCACATAGAAGGTTGTTTAGTCAGACAGATTATATACACTCAGAATTAATAAATTGTTACATTTTACTTACAAAATATTTGACTATGCTACCCTCTAAGCAATGTATAAATCAGTTACAACTAAAAATAAAAAATAAATATGTGAACTCTTGACCGTGAAGTTTAGACAAGTACAATTCATGCTATGACAGATACTGCCATCATTCTGCCAAAATAAAAAGGTATATTACTAATTTGTAACGACTTCTCACAAGTATCTTATAGCAAATTACAGAAAGTCTTTAGGGATTTTATTATGGAATAATAAACCTTTCATAGCAATGGAAGGACAATATATCCCTTGCAATGAATTGCATATAGTTTTAAGTGGAAAGCCAGAAAACTATATTTATAGATTTCTGAAATCCATCATGAAAATAATATTTATCGCTACAGATAAGTTCATAAACAAGTGTGGTTGTTAGTCCAGGAATAATCCAGGTTAGGCAATTAGGATGTGTTTGACTTTCTTTTTTCTGTTTTCATTGGGCTCTGTCACTTTTAAACTAATTTTCAAATTTATTATTGTTGGTTTTGTTCTGACATATGTCTTTTTTCAAAATACTTCAAAATAATTCAATAATAATTCAAAAGGTAATTCAAATATTTGTTTCATCAAAATACAGAAATACCTGCTATCTCTAATATACCTTTATCATTAATATAATATTGAAGATGAAAGTATTAAAGAGTCAGTCTCAAGCATACACTAGCCCAAAATATTTTTCCAGTCTAAATATGTAATAGATACTTCCTTTTTTTTTTTTCTTTCTTTCTTTTTTTTTTTTAAAAAAAAAAAAAAAAGGATCTTATATTCCACAGTATTAAATCTTTCTATGGTTTAACAACATTTCCAAATTCAGAAAAAAAAAATCTTGAGGGACACAATTTTTTTAATATTATCACCATATTAGATTTATTTTCAGGTTTCCTTAATCAACTAACTAATTTGAAGGTCTCAGCTTTCAATGAATGTATTACAGTTCCCAGTCAAAATAATTAATTGAATGTTTACTGCTTAGTTAAATAACTTTATCCTTTGCTCTTTAACAAAAGCCTTTCTGTACTAGATATCTTCTACCATTTGAGGTATCAAATAAAAGGATACAAAGACGAGGAAACTGGGGATCCTGTAAAGGGAAGACGGTAGCATTTTAGACCTTTATCAAGTAGACCTGGAGTAAATTAAATATATCAAGAAAAAAATAATAATAATAATAAATTGACTACATCCATAGAGCCATAAGTAAACAGACAGGTATCACATTAAAGCTACTAGAAAACTCTTGACAACAAAAAGAGAGAACTATTTATAAGATGCATTTGCAATAATTAAAAAGTTGTTAAAAAGGGAACACTAAGCTGGTAAAAGCTCCTGACATTTAGATCTAGCTGACTACAGAAAAGTATCCACAAGAAAACAGAAAGGTTCTGCTTGAAAATGTATCACTATTGTTGCCTATATTTCTAAATAAACATGTTCAATTATATAATTTAAGCATTTTTAATTATTATTATTATTTTGGGGTGGCTATTTATTATGAGAAATTTAGTTTTGCTGTTTCAAAGTACCAAGAATTTGAAATATCAAAAATGTTTACTAAAGTTACGTAATTGATAATCTTCTCCTTTGGTAGCTGGCAAAAAGATATTTGTAAATTCTGTATTTGATAATCCATCACACTAATTATATATATATATGACTGCTATACTGTGAACATCATATCATCCTCTCGGCAAGTTTAATTTGTTTTCCACAGACACTTAGCATGCTAATAGGTGTCTAAGAAAGACATTTCCATATATAAAATGTTGTTTTGTTTAAAGTAAATATAATTATTTGAATCGACTCTAATAGTTGTTTAGTTTATTAAATTGGTATATAGACAGTATATAGCCAGTATATACTGGCTAAATTATTCAATTGTCTGTATATATGACAATTATTTTTATTTAATACATTTCTCTGTGTGCTTAAACTTGCTTTGGCATCATTCAGCTTTTTCAAAGGCCAGGTATTCCTGGCCTTTGAAAGAAGAAATATTTTCATTTGGTCTAACATACTAAAACAATAACTTGTTAAATTGATATATCTTCTGAATTAGACCTACGTCAATTTGGAAGATGCTAATTTACCTGTCTAAAATATACTCAGAATGGACACATAGTGGCCCTATTAAAATAGGATAATTTTCTGTAGTAATTTTACTGGTTATTTTCATAAAGGCTTTTTTTTTTTTTCCCCATAAATTACTGCTTTTTGAAAATACTTTAATAACTTCTAAAACAGGGAGGAATACAGAGTTAGAAAAGGTGTTTGCTATCAATTTAGACATAGCAATATATTTTGTCATATTAAAAGGAACACGAAACAGTGAAATTTAGTGTTTGCTGTTGTTTAATTTCATATATGTGTTTGTTGCTTAGAAAAGAATGTATCTACACCAGAAAAATCACATCTGGGTCCATCTTGTAGAGAATGGATATCTTTTCGAGACCATCCAGTGCAGCTCAGCGGAGGATGGGGAACAGGAAAAAAGAGGCAAAAGGTTAAAAATGTTAGTTGAATATTGGAGATTGTTTGACTAGTTGATTTAATCAAATTTTTGGTTTCCAAAGCATGTGGAGAACTGTTTCTTTTTAAGCCTGTGAATATACGTGTATTATTTTTTGTTTGCTTACTATAACTATAAATAGTTTCAGTTAACTAAATGCAACATTTTATTATACATAGTTACAGTGGGGTGGTTTTTTTTTGTTTGTTTTGTTTTGTTTTGTTTTTGGTCAAATTACTTTATACCTGTTAGTACATTGTCATACTTTGTGTTTTCAATTGCATATATACTTGTGTGGTTTAGAACACAGAATCAATGAACTCTACACTAATTGTACAGTGAGCAAGTTCAGGATTGCTTATAAGAAGTGGTTGAGATGTGCAAACATAGTAATAGTTCATGTTCATATGATGTATGCTGTATATCTCTAAATACTCCTTTTTCAGAAATAAAATACATGCTTATAAACTGTGTTATGGACTAGAACATCCAATAATGTCATTCTTAAAGAAGTCAGTTTAGATTATTTTACTGAAGCAGCAAAAATTCACAGCAGGCTGGAAACATACAAATGGTGAGGATGCAGATTTATTTATTTTTTAACAGTGTGAGAAATCCTCTTGAACTTACACCCTAAATTATTGTAACAATATGTTAAAGCAACCTGATAAACTTTTATACTTTCAATTATTTCTAACCTTTTCCTAGATGGTTAAAGAAAAATAAATTTACTAAGATCTTATTTGTGCTGGGGTAGTATAACCCTACATCTACAAGACACTGTTAACTCTATTTGTTCATGTAGCCAGAGTCCTTCAGACCCATGTGTAGAAGTTTTGTGGTACAAAGAGGTCTAGAGAAAGAAACAAAATATTTTTTTTTAGTTTATATAATAAACTATTAATACTACTTTGAGGTAGAAAACTTGAGGTGGATATCTAACTCATTACTTCTAGTGAATTCTTTACCCATTGGTATACACAACAGAAAAGCTATTATTATTATTATTATTATTAAATTAAATTTATTTATTTATTTTAATTTCAAAGCCTAACATTTTAATGTTTTCCACTTTGAATGTTGAAGTTGCTAACCAGATCTAGAGAAGTCTGTCTTTGGATTTCCTCATCTGTTTTTGTCCAGTATTCTGAAGCCTCAATTCCTTACAGACTGAGAGAGAGTTGGGAAGGATAATGTGGCTTGAAAATTCAGTCATTACAGAAGATAAATTCTTATGTTGTGTCTTCAAAACGTACTTAAGTTTCATGATATTATTTTGTGAGGTGCTTTTATGTGCTAATACATACATGTGACTTGTTTCAAAGAAATTATCTCAATTTTTGTGAATATTCACATCTATTTTCACATTCAAGAACAGCTGATACCATGCAAAACCTCCAGCATTGCAGTTGATATCATTCAATAACTTTGCTCATTCTTATCATAGTCATAGACTCATTGAATATATTGGAAGAGACCCAAAGGATCATTGAGTCCAACTCATCATGACTCCACACAGGACAACCTAAGAATTGAAACATATTTCTGAGAGTGTTATCCAAACACTTCTTGAACTCTGTCAGGCCCAGTGCCATGACCACTTCCCTGGGGAGCCTGTTCCAGTACCTGACCATCCTCTTGGTAAAGAACTTTTTCCTGATATCCAATGTGAACATCTGCATCTTTAAACCATTCTCTTTGATCCTTGTCACCAGTGAGCAGAAAAAAAAGACATGAGCACCTCCTTCCCCACTTTCCTTCAGGAGGAAGTTGTAGACTATAATGAGGTCACTCCTCGGTCTCCTCTAAGCTGAATAAACTAAGTATTCTTACTGACTCCTCGTAAGTCATACCCCCTGGTCCTTTTGTTGCCCTTCTTTGGACACATCCTTTTTATATCCTATTAATGTGCATTTTTTTGTTATCATTTTAATTTGAAAAGCCAGTGCAGCATACTTCAGAGAAGATTTCATACCCTTTTAGAGGAATGTTGATCAGCACAGTTCCTTGTCCTGACTGTGGAAATTCTGTTGTCTTCAGCAGAATATAAAATGTCATTAGATGGTTCTGCAGTCTAGTTAGGTTCCCAAGGTATGTAGCAAGTGTACTGCATACTTCCAGTATTCTAAATTTCTAAATCTGTTGTATAATACCTTTTAAAAATCACCCCCAAAGACTGCAGCTTTTGTCATTTCAATTGTGTCATTACGGATATTAGTTTTGAAAGAAAGCTTTGTTAGTTCAAAATGTTTGCCATTGTATGTGGCAGTGTGGTCAGTAAATAGATCCACCACTATTACGGGTTCTAACTGGATATCAAAATGCAAAATCAAGCAGTTTACAATTCAACACTCCTTGCAGAATGTTCCCTCTATTTAGACTGTGCATAATATACTGCACATCAATGCAACTGATGCAAAGTAAAACAAGGATATTTGTTATTCAGATTTCATAAATGTTAGATTCTATAATAAAAATATACTTTACAAAAGTTTTCATACCTGATCTCTTTTGCTTTCGAGGTGTTTCTGGATGAGAAATACCAAGCCTAAGTAAAATGTTTTGGCAACATTTTTAAAGGCATTTTATTTTGAAAAGAAAAGGTAGTAGCTTTATAACATACAACTTACTAAATTACAAGTTGGAGTGACAAGATTTGCTGACATGCCTTTTGAGTTTCATAATATGCTTAGTCTGCTATTCCATAAATTGATATTGTCATGAATACGTTAAGTAGCATACCTAACAGAAATTAAGTTACAATGTATGCCAAAATATACAGTTGTTTTCATTAGATAATATTGGAATATGTAATAGGATGTCTTGTTATTATATCCACTAAATTTTTAAGAATTGCAGTGTTGAAAGTACAGTGTGTCTGGTAAACTATGGGTAAAAGTCCAAGGTGCAATTTCTGTTTAAACTAGCAGAAAGACCATTATTGTTTTCAGGACCAAGGTGAAGCACCCTTAAATGTGGGCAAATGTCTGTTGCTCTTACACCTTACAGCATGTAGGGGCAGAGGTAACATGAATGCTACACCTGGTGATATATTTATGACATGACTACTTCAAGCAGCAGAAAGCTGTTTTATGCTTTCTTTTTGTCTCCCTTATATTTTCTATTTTCTTTCTTTCTTGTAGTTCTTTTTTTTTCATTTCATTTGTTTCTGTTTTTTTTTTTTGTTTTTTGTTTTTTTCTTTATTTATTTATATATTTTTTTTCTCTATCTCCTCTCTGTCAAATGCATCAATTCCTGTTCAGGACAAGAACACATAGTTAAAAGTAAGTTCCTCTGAAAATCTATTTCGATATGTTTGGGAGGCTGTGAGTAGAGTGCTTGGAACTTGAGTTCAGAGCAAGTCCCTGTGACAGCCCAGGAAAACATGAATCCCAAATACCTGAAACTGCGTATTTCTAAATGTGCTGCTGCCTTTGTAGTGATCTAAACCTCTTCACGGGTAACTAGCATAATCTCCTCGGCACTTTTTCCTTTTGCCTGTATATCTTTTAGTAGGAAAGAGGAAGGACTTCATGTGAAAACAAAAACAAAACAACAACAAAAAAATAACAACAACAACAAAAACCTATACTTTAGAAAATCTTCCTTTCCTTGTCTATGTGAATCTCGATTCTTGAAAGAATATCATTCTGTAGAAAAAAAAGCATTCATTCAAAATCAAGGATGAAACAACACAAGTGAGTTTAATCATTTACCCTTTAATGGTTGTCGTTTACCAAATCCAATCGAACAGCTTTTTTTGAGCTTTCCTCGGGACTGATCACTGAGATGGCTTTCGCTGTATAGTTTATGTGAACATGAACTCTGATCGCCAGTATATTCTTTAAACGCTCCGTTGTTTGAAAGGTGTCATTAGGAGCATCATTACCTGGTGCAACAGAGAAATGCATTTTGAATCAGAAGAAGGTGTTAATGGTAGCCAGATTGTCCAGATTTGAATGACAAAACACGATGACGAAATATTTCTAGCTGAATAACAGGCCAGTTATCTTGCTTACATCTTTTGACACTTTTCAGACGGTAGCCGTGTTTACTCAAATGATTACTGCTCAAGTAGATTTCTTATTTTAAGAGATCTACAAATAATGAGGACCCAATGTGCTTTTAGGATAGACATTGCTGTGGTCCAGGATGAGTTGGTATTGCATTTTGGTTTAGTAAATCATTATAATTAAGTACTAATAATCTAGTACTAATAATCTAGTACTCAATTATACGTTCATTAAATGAGGGTCTGCTGTACGAAATGTTTACATTTTTCAAAAATATGCCACAGGTTACATCCAAGTCTCTCTTCAGACACATGGGTGCAAAAAAGCCACTTGTTCTACAACTACAACTATTATACCCACAGTGGGAAATTTACTTTTTTTTTTTTTTTTTTTTTTTTTTTTTAATCATGATAATGGAAAAGTATATTTCTGGAGGCACGGCCTTTCTTTGATATACACTGAAGTTAATTCTATTAACATGAATAGAAACCAAGCTAATATTCTGGGACACTGCAATATCTTAATACTCTTTTCTGTAATGAGAAAAACACATTAGAAAAGTGGTTATTACTGGATGGCCCCAAGAAAGCAGGAAAGGAACTCAACCATATAAAAGTCTCAGTAGCCTGATTTCACATCTGAGATCCAAGCTGTTTGTATTTAACTGTACTAGCTAAAAAAAAAAAAAAAAAAAAAAAAAAAAAAACTTTTCTCTCTTGTTTATTTCTTATTTCTTTTCACAATCCTAAGTGAAAAACTAATTATCTAATTTTATTTATAGGATTTGTGGAAAGTATTAGTCCAGCATAGGAGTTTGGCTCTTCAGCTGTTAGTCTGTAGGAAGCAGATGAATGACAGTCACTTCTGAGTTCATTGTTGAATAAGGTCTTAGAGAATAGAAATCTCATGGCCCAAAGTGAACTTCATCATTTGTATGAGATGTGTGAAAGTCAGGTGCATACTGTTCATGGATGTACCATAATTAAGTATGAATGGGGGGCCATTGTCATCTCACAGAGAGGCAGAGAAATGTGATTAGAGTAGAAAAGAAGCATAGGTATGGCCTGAAAATAACAATATAGTCTAAAAAAAATAATAGCTGATGTATTTTAGTGGATAAGTGATTGTTCCTCAAGGTAATGGGCAGGAAAGATAATGGGCAAGGAAAGTGCTTATCATACCTCCTTGCATCCAACCTCAGGATAACTTCAAGTTGCCAAATTGGGCTGATTTTTTTTTTTTTTTTTCAGTTAGCACTGAAAAAAACTACTGGAGAGTTTTTTATGAAGTTCCATGATGGCCAAAGTGCAGGGACCGGGTTTTCCAGGAGATTTTTAGAAGAAATATTTTGTATCTGCCTCAGACTGACAAGCTGTTGAAGGCTGGAATTTGAAATGAATGGCATTATGAACTATATTGTTATTCATGAGCAGAATGACAAATAGATTGTTCTTCGTGAGCACAGAAGGACTTTCTCTGTTATTTCGGTGACATAGCTGCTGATGGAATGGGTTAGCATGTACCTAGCTGCCAAGAAGGACTAGAATTTATTCCTCTCCTGGTCTTCACTTGAATGATTGATGGATTTGTTTAGAATTAGCATCCATTCTTTAGTTTCTTAGTTGACTGATTGCTGTCTATATAGCTAGTTGTTTTTGTTGGTTTGTTTTTGATTTGGTTTGATTTTGTTTTGTTTGTTTGATTTGTTTGTTTTTCATCCAAACACTAAAGAAGACCAAATACCCAGGTAGATGTAAAATGACCTCTGGCTGAAATGCAGTTTCTATCTCAGTAATAAAAGAGAAAAATCAAGAGTATTTTATGTTACAAATGTACAATATGTATGTACAATATGTAAGAACCAATGATGATTTGACAAAGTTAAGATATGATCAGAAATGTTTGTTAATAATAGCTGAGGGTTGGATTTTCTGTATTCCTAGCTTATTCATTTGGTAAATTACTCCTAGGAAAAGAAACCAGAGGTTGTTATTATTATTATTATTATTATTTAGACATTACTTCAGGAAGTCTGAGCACAAATAAGCACTACCAATCAGCAGTGCCAAAGGCAAAACAATTTTAAGTGGAGATCGCTATAGCTATCAGATATATTTCTAATAAAGAATAAATGCTTCTATTTCAAGTGAGAGCAGTTTGCTATTCTTGTGAACAACGCTCTGCAAAGGAAAAAGTAATAGAGAAAAAAATAAAAAATAAAAAATAAAAAAGGCTTTATTTTCCTACTGAATTCCTGTCATTAAATTAGAGTTGTCCATTCAAAATTGCATGTCTTCTGCTACCATCACCATGTGTAGAAGGTTCTAGAGGTTATTCATTGCAAGAACCCAAGTCAGCCGTAAATTTGACCCTAATCTGACTAATACGTTGTAATTTGCACGATTTAATTCAGTTCTCCAGTAATTTTCCTTTAAACAATTTGCTTAACGTGAGAAAAGAAGTCATGCCACAAAAAAAAAAAAAAAAAAAAAAAAAAAACATGAATTTTCTCCAGCGCCAGGAGAGAAGAGAATACTTAGACAACGCAGTCTCATCTAAGTGATAATTTCTGGTGACTTTCTTCTGTCGCAGTATATTCATAATTTGCAGCTTCTGTGAAAGCCATCTTGATGCAACCAAGTGCGCTTCTTGCTGCTAATTTCAGTGTCGATCCCTGAAACCGTAGCGCTGTGCACCAGCTCCAGCAAGAGCACAGAGAAATCTGTGTTTGTGCAAGGATTTCCTTAAATAAATTCGTTTTCCATTTTACGAGCAGCGGGTTCATTCTTCGTTACGAGCTCAGTCCCATTGATTTCTGTGCGAGTTTTGCCTGAATAAAAGCCAATAGCGACGAGCTGTGTTTTATACCATTCTCATTGGCATTTAATTGCAGGTAGCATCTCGGGGGGCTGCCGAGCCCATGCAGTGCACAGCTGGGCCATGAGCCGGCGTGAGCTCCGGTCCTCGTGTCGCTTGGTGGGGAGGGATGCTCTGGATGGGGTGCCATGCGGTCGAGGGGGCAATTAGCTTTCTCTTCGCGAATACCTCTTGCTCTGCAAGCAGGAGACGAAGAGGCATCGCGCTTACAGCACCTCCGCTTTACCTGATTGCTACTTGACGAACGCCAAACTCGCCCCCCCCCCCACTTGCTCCGGTATAAATGCAGGCACAAATAAGGGACTTTCCTGCTGGGTCAGGTCCCCCCACGCCCATTGCTCCCCGATACCCTCTGGAAACAAGCACTGCACAAACGTTTCAGGGAAAAGGTCTCTTGGTGACATATCCCAGGTACGGGTTTTGTCAGGAAAAGTGAAATAAAGTGAAATACTCCCAAGCAATTTGTAATACAGTGGATTAATTTTTATTGCCTGGGGTAGAAACAAAAAGAATACTGTCTCTAACCATAGACGGGGGGCTGACTTTATTTGCCAATATCAATATTTGTGTGGAAAGCTTAAAATATGTTGTTTTTCCAAGAGCTGAAGTTTTAAGAGGAAAGGAGGGGGAGGACCATGAATGAAATATTAGCAGCATATCGGTTAACCACTAAGTCCTTTTTTGTATTCATCTAGCCGTTTCTGGTAAGAAGGGCGGAGAGTCTAAGAGCTCGGGAATAGATGCTCCTTAATGCACACTAAGGTTTCGAAAGATACAAGCAGCTCTCAGCATAGGACAAAATAAGGCTGAGACTGTACAGAGCCGAATGCTGAAAGACGGGAACAAAATTGCTCTGTGGCTTTCAGCATCGCTGAGTTCCACATTTTAAAATCAGATCTAGCACACATCGCATTGAAGAAAAAAAAAAAAAAAAAAAAAAAAAAGCAACGGTTCTTTCAAACCAGCCAGTCTTAAAAACCAGCAGTCCTTGTCAAAGTAGCTCAATGCATCCGTTTGTTAGTGCTTCCAACCTGAACAGGGATCTATTTCTTAGACCCTGTCCCTTCTGTCTCACACCTTCCTTCAGCTTCGTGCTTAGAAACCAGAATGTCGACCCATATTTCATACCTTAAAAAAAATCAATTCATCTGAAATGACAAGAGAGCCCCCCACACATTCTCCAGGCCCCTCGATACATTCAGAGCCTCGGGGTCGCTCCGGTAATGTAGCCCGTATATTTTCGGAATTGTTCTAATATTAATCAAACTGCCAGCAGGGAAGACTGCGTAGCTTTCAGAGAAGGGCTTTTCTTCTGTCTTGCTCGTTTGCAAAGGTGCGTTAATGCTCAGTGCTCCATAGTCAGAGCCGAGCTGGTTCGCTATGGTAGATCTAGAAGTTGTTGGTAAAATATCAGTTTTAGTTACTTAGACGTCTCCTGCACTTAAAATTCACAATGAGCTCATTTTCGGGAAACAAACAAACAAACAAAACAAACCACATAGAAAATCAGTTCCCGCGAGGGGGAGGAGGTTAAAAGCAGGAATTTTCAGCCATAACGTGCTAGGGAGTTTCTTTTTCACGTTTGGATTTTGCTCCTAAGGCGTCTATTTCTTTGATGTGCAGAACGCTGTTTGTATTTTGCACTGCGTGTACCTCTATAATTTGCCGGAAAGCACAGCGGAGCGGGAGGGGGGCTGGGTGGGACGGGATTTGGATTTCAAAGAGCACATCCAGCTGCTGGAGCAACCCCCCCTCGGCCGCTGTAGCCAGCAGGTTTGTCCCCGCGTGAAGGCGGTGGGATAGACGCCCCCTCCAGCAGCCCTCCGTCTCCAACTGAAGGCAGGGAAGGACCGTGGTAGTCTTCTTTATGTTCCCGAGTGGGAATCAGGACGCTACTCTTACACGAAGTGCTGAGCAACTATCAGATCCGAGAAGCGTCGTTAGGGCAGAACTCTTCCCCCCCGACAGTGCCAAACTGCACGGGGCTTGAGTCCCACGGCCCAACTTCCAAAATCCTTTCTAAACTTGATAAAGGGCTGTAATAGCAGCCAGATAAAGCACAGATTAAATTCGTGTTGGGTTTGTTTTTATAGTCCATATGTAAGTAGGCTTCATTATATTTTGAACTAGATCAAGATAAGATATTAATCTGTTTTTATAGAGCATCTCTGCTGAGATTTGCTATGAGGCTAAAATTAAATCCACACACTAAATATTATCTCGTTCCATTTTTTGTTGAGAGAAACGTTAGATGGCTTAAGAAGAGTCATTACGTGTTGCACAAATAAAATGGTCGAAGTTCGTTAAGCCCTGACAGCAATCCGGCTCTCCTAAGGGGAGAAGAGGGACAGGGGAACCTTCCTGTTCACCAATTGCTTGTCTTCTCCCTGAATATGCCTTTGAGGCACATGAAATCTTCATTTTATCTGTGCAGGTGTCGTGCAGGAAACCTCCCAAACAGCTGAGGTATTGTCAACGCGCCAAACTGCAGGAACCGTGAAATGATCGCTGTCATTACATTTTGGCTGGTTTGTGGATAAAATCTGGGAGCGTCTGAACCTCGAGTCTGGCTGGGAAAGGCTCCAGGCTCGGGCCCGGCGTAATGAGAACCGACACTTCACTTTCCCTGCGCACTGCCCGGGGTTGGACGCGGCTCAGCGGTCCCTTGCCCTGCCCATGCACTGAATTACCCAGCAGAAGAGCCGTCGATTT
The DNA here is from genome assembly GCF_011077185.1 of Oxyura jamaicensis. Lineage (NCBI taxonomy): Eukaryota > Metazoa > Chordata > Aves > Anseriformes > Anatidae > Oxyura > Oxyura jamaicensis. The sequence continues at coordinate 50,181,838 of NC_048893.1, read as the reverse complement.
GCTCCTATGCCTTCAGTTATCTGCGAAGCTACAGATCCCAGGCTCTTGGTAAAGTCACTCCAAACAAAGTCAATTAAACACTTCCCCTCCGAGCGGAAAATCTCCTACACCAGAACCGATTTTTGTTTTCTTAGGTGAACAAAAACTGCCCTTTAGTAAGAAAGTTTATTAAACGGGATTCAGATCGGGCCCTTTTTGCAGCTTGGCTGCTGAGACCCGAAGCACAGTCGTTACTTTTACTCATTGGGTTAGGATGCTCAATTAAAAAAATAAAATAAAAAAGCCCAACTTGTTTTAGTATGCACTGAAATGGATTGCAATTTTTGCTTGCAGTAATAATGCTTCAAGTGATTCTTTCTCACAAACATGATGTCTGGAAAATTATAACTCAGACGAGCTATATTTTGAATCTGTAACTTGCGATTGCCCTCATCCCTTGGGGGGATGGGAGGGGGGCGTGGGGGGGGGGGGGGGGTGAGGACGGGTGGTTGTGGAAAGAGTGCGGAAGGTCTTCTTACACTTTCTGCCGCCTCCGCGGATAGGGTCGCTCATTCCCAGGACCGGGTGAGAGTTCCCGAGCAATGGGGACCGGGACACTCATTGCTTGGTGGGTTTTGTTCTAACCTACTCCCGAGCTGATAATAATAATAACAACAAAAACAACAATAATAATGGGAGGAGGAGGAGGAATGATCCTTGCATTTAGACGTGAAATGAGTGACTAGGTGAAGCCTCGGCAAATAAAGAGGTGGCTTCTGGAAACGCTGCACCTTTTGGGCACCTGTCCTCAGAGAGCTTCGTTCCCTTTGTATTTCATGGATCCTCCTTCCCCCCGCAGCTCTTGGCATATTCGGACCCATTCGATGAAACACATAGCTCTGCTTTTTCCCCTACCAGTCCTAAGCTGTCCTGCATAAAACATCCCCTCTGAAATACCCCGCTCTCATCTCCACAGCTTCTCCTTCCCACATTCCCGGATAACTGGGAGAGGACATTGGAAGGAAGCGAATAATACCCCCCAAATTCGTTTAGTCCGGTCCCAGGCAATATCGATTTCTTCCAAATCCCCTACATACATTTCGTGTTGTAACTTTTCTGGACGGAAGAGAAGTATCGGTATAAAATAAATTCAAAAATAAAAACACCTTATCTGTGTCGAGACATCCATAGCTAAAACGCGGTACTAGGAATGGGAACAGGGACCCAGGATGGGAGCTCCTGGGCATTCGGAAGGGAGATCCTCGCCCTCAATGGTGCCGTGGCATTCTCACTTTATTTTAGCAGATGCAACAGTATGACAAGAACTGTGCAGTAGATCCCCCGACTATGCAAGGACACCGTTTCGACTGGGACCCGGCATTCAGAGCAGCAGAGGCAGCCTGGGCTGAGGAGCCCAGGACGACTATCCCGCGCAGGGCGTGGGTCCCGCACCGTGCGGGTCCGCCACCGGGCTCGCGTTTCTTTCCACAAAACGCTCATTTTTCAGCAGCGAGACGCTTGCACTTTATGCGATTTATGCGGGATCTTCATTCCTCCGTTCGGGTCAGTAACTTCTGATCTCAGGAAGGTCAGGAATGTGAGAGCGGAGGGGGGAGGCAGCCGCGGCTCCCGCGGGAGAGCCCGCGGGTGCCGGGCGGGGAAGCCTCCCGCGGTGCGCGCCCCCCGGCTTATCTCAGGGGACAGGCTTCCCCCGAGGAGCCCCGAGGCACTGCAGGGGCGAGCTCCTTCACACCACCTCTGGCCACGAAACGTCTCTCCATCACACATAACACCCTTTCACAGAAGGTTTAGGAGATCCTCCATCTCTGGAAACACAGCGGCACATCTGCACGCTGCTCTTAATAACCGGGCTGCCTGGCGGAGGGAATCAGTCCCTGAAGAAAGATGCTTTTCAAAGCACCTCAGCACACGATTGTTTTTTTTTTTTTTTCTTTGCCGCCTTGTCTCCAGGGACCTGTCCAACCCTTTTTTAAATGGTTTTAGCCCGCTGAAGTCAGCTTTCTCCTTCCAAGCTTTTAAGGAGAACGAATGCCATACGTGGCGCCAGTTCTCCCCTAGGTTACATCTCTCCTTCCCTTTGAAGTCAGCTGGGTTGCAAAGAGGTAAATGAGAGCAGGATTTGGCCCCTGGAGCTAACAATGCTGTGAAACCGCTCTGTGGTTTACTTACTTACTTACTTATTTTCCCTGGGGTGGCCGGAGACGGTTTTTAAGACCTGGTTATAATTTGCGTCGGTCCCTATTTTTAATACTCGGGGAGATGACCGTGCCGGTGTAACAACGGCGCTGCCCTCCCAGTGGAGTGCTTCACGGCGACGGGGCGACATCGAGTGGAGCCGCCACCGAGGAAAAGGCGCTGCGGGAGCGGGCTGCGGGGTGCTGCTTGCTCTGCCGTGGCGGGGGGGGGGGTGAGGAGCGGAGGGGCAGCCGCTCCCCAGCCCGATCCCCGTCGCTGCAGCCGCTGCCAGCGGCCGGGAGGTTACAAGGGGGGGAAGGGGGAGGGGGGAAGTGGGAGGGGGGTCGGCGGGGGGGTCGGGGGATGGCAGCCGCTGGGTGCGCTCCGGCCGAGGCCGCCGGGGAGGGAGCGAGCCCCGTCGCCGTGTAGGAGGCTGTTCTCCGCCGGCGGGACACGCCTGGTCCCGGACGGGCACCCGCGCTTCCTTCTGCCTGCCTTGAAAATGCCCCGCTGCTGCTGCTGGGAGATGAGGCTTTTACGGGCACTGGAGATGCTCCTTGTCCTCGGTTCCCCTAGAGTTTACTAGCTGCATTTAAAGAGGGACATTTATTGGGATAAAAGTGGATTGCAGGCTGCAACAAAGTTGCATGTGTCTTTCATTTAAAAGACACCGAGACACCGAGAGCTCTTTTTTTTTTTTTTTTTCTTTTCTTCTTTTTTTTTTTTTTTTTCCCCTTTCTTTTTGCCTCCCCCAAGGCATTTAGTGCTTTTAAGGCATAGTTATAAACAAGCTGCCGAAACGCTAGCACACGGAGATGCGGGCGGCGTGATCGGGGGGCAGAGAGAGGATCTGTTTCCTTGGGTCTGGAGCAGGCGTAGCTCCAAAAGGTGCAAGGGGGAAACGTGCCGCTCCTGCAAGGACACGCAGAGCTCACACCGCCTCCGAGCAGGCCGCCGGAGAGGTTCCGGGCACCGGGGCCTGCCCCTCGCCTAGGCGATGCCGCCGGGCTGACCCCCACCGTGGGCAACGCTCCCCCCCCCCCCACGCCCCTTCCCCTTCTCCAGGCTCCCACCTCCCCCCCGCCACGCGCAGACCCCCCTCCCGTCCCCCACACACCCACAAGCAGCCCCAAATCCTCCAGCACCCGCCTCTGCGGTCCCCCGCTCATCCCTCGTCGGGGCGGCCGCGGGGCGGGGGGTCCGAGGGGCGGCCGCCGGGGGGTGTTGGAGGAGGCCGCAGCTCCGCGAAACGGGGCGGAGGGGCGGGGGTGGCTGCCAGCACTGCGGGCTCACTGGGAAGCAAGGGCAGGTTGTGCCTGTGCGTGTGCGCGCCGGGCGATGCCTGCAGCTGCTTGCTGGGGCGGTGGGAAGAAAGCGCTGAAGCACGCACGTCTCACTTTGCTCTCTCTTTCTCCAGAAAAAAAAAAAAATAAAATAAAATAAAAGAAAAAAAAAAAGGAAAAAAAAATCAGGCTAAAGACCAGCTGAAGAAGGAGCCGGGAAGTACACAGGACCTGAACTGGCCTTCTCTTCACCTTTGGCTGGGTTCACAGGAAAGGTCTCTAAGAGGCTCAGCAGCCCTGGCTGGCCATTACCAGACCTACATTTCAACTGCTCATTAAAGCTTCGCTTCTTCTCCCACATGGGGGAAGGGCCCTTCAAACTCATTTCTGAAATATCCTTCATAGGACAAACTTGGGCCCACGATGCTGCAATACTGATCTGAACAGATTGCAGAACTGTTTTTTTTTTACCTTACTCTAATGAATATGAGAGTGAGCTTTCTTTCACCAGGAAGCATGGAGCAAGTCTTTTGTGTAATTTGGGCCTTTTCTAAAAGTTCCTCCTCTCTCATCTATGTTTTAAATCCTGCCCATGTGCAAAAGGACCAAGGAATTTAACATTTCAAAGCTCATACTTTGGGTAAAAACCACACAGTTTTTCAATATCCATAGAAATGCACACGTACACGGCTCATTTCTTTTTATTACTTAAGATTCTGATTTGCTATTTTCTGTTTTAACCGCCTCATGTACACATGCACACACGCACACACCACACACATGTGCACACGTGCACGCAAAGTAGGACCAGAGGTCCTTTCCATAGCTGCCCCATTCCCATATTCGCCTTCAGTCCACCTTGTGAAGTGAGCGACTTTTGCTTTTAAGTTCCTCTATTTTCCATTCCCACTACATGAACAACACACTCTAACATTTCTTTCTCTCTTCTGCTTTAGGACCAAACTTCGGAGTTGTTTAATAAAGAAGGAACACCGGTTCTTAATTTTACAGTTTCAGAGAGCAGTACTGCAGTTACCAGTCGGATCGATTCAAGAAAATTCTTTACTTGAGGGTACGTACCCCAGAAATTATCATGCCCTGAGCTTCCCGGGGAGCTGGGGGAAGAGGGAGGGCAGCCTGGGATTACTCTTTTTTCAGGATCCCTGGAGAAATGGGAATACGTTGCAGAAGGGAAATGTCCTTTCCATGTGCCGTCCCTCCTCCCTCCTTGTCTCCCCTCACCCTCCCCGCACGCCTGTGTGTGTCTATCTGTCTGAAACGGATCTGTCTGTCGAAAATGGGCCTGGAACTCCCTCCTGTGTTGGGATTAGGTCTTGGGGGACCTGGGGTGGAGTTACAGTGCTTGCCTATTTTCATATTCATTAGAAATGGGAGGTTGCATAAGGATCCCTGCTGAGCTTCAAGATATAAAAGCAACTTCGGGTTCCCCCTTTCAAGACAAGACAAATCAAAGGTTCAGAGGCAAAACAGCTCCCTGAGCTCTGAACGTCTTTCTGTCCCTCCTTCCTTCCCTCCTATCCACTCACCCACTCTCCCTCCCCTGCTCACAGTCCAGCCTCTGTCTAGGGAAGAGGCTCTCAAGTAGCCTTAGATGATTATGGATTTTCTGAGCGAGAAGTTTGCCCTGAAGAGTCAGCCGAGCAAAAACAGTGACTTTTACATGGGAGCAGGAGGCACTTTGGAGCACGTTATGGAAACTTTGGACAATGAGTCCTTTTATAGCAAATCATCAGGCAGCAAATGTGTGCAGGCCTTCAACCCTCTGCAAAGGGCTGAGCATCATGTGAGGCTGGACAGGACATCACCCTGCCAGGACAATAACGGTAAGTCTTCACCCCGCGGTTATTCTCGCTCCTCTGCTTCACCCTTCCTGGAGACGTACTGGGCAGACCGGGGGTTCTCCTGCCTGGGGAGACCAGAGGCAGCCGTGCAGCAGTGGGGTGCTGGCATGTGGGGCACTACCAGGTAAATTATACTAATAAGGGCAATGGTAATGATGATGATGGTGATAATAATAGAAATAATAATCGTGACAACAACAACAACAGAAATGATCAAAAAGCAGGAAAAGGCAATCTCTTGCTCGGAAGCCTTCTTTGCCGCTCAGTGCCGCCCCCCGGCTGCTGCCCTCCCTTTCTGCCGGCCCCGGGCAGGGTCAGCAGTTGTGCCCCGGGAGCACCGCGGCGCTGGGAGTGCAGCGCCGAGCACGGGGCACGGCTTGCCGGCGGGGAGGAAAGGGACGGGATTGGGATCAGGATCGAGACCGGGTGCTGCCTGCCCGTGCTGCTCCCCGTCGCGCCGGGGCTCGGGGCCGGCGTGCGGTGTTCCCGGCTCCGGCTGCAGACAGCGGCCGGGCGGGCTCCGCTTCCCCCCGGCAAAACTCTGGAAAACGCAGCCCCGGGGCTCAGGGACGGCGGCGTCGCGAGCGCGGAACGCGCTGTCTTGGTGCGGTACCGCCACGGGATGAAACCCGAGGATCGTTTGGTCACGTCTGGTTCTGCCCAGTAACGCTCCGCGGTATAGGATTTAACGCTGTTATTGATACGATTTTTTGCTGTGCTACCGAATAATGCACAACAGACGTAGCGCGTGATTGTTCATACTGACTGAAAACGATTGAGGTAATTCAAGCGTCAGTGTAATTATTATTATTATTATTATTATTATTTTCTAGGTGGTGGGCAAAGGAGAATGTTTTATTTTATAAAGAGTTTATAAATCTGCCCATTATTCCACCATGATGTAATTTGTGTTTAGAAAAAAATAATAATTTTAAAAGCTCATCCCAGCAGAGTTGGAAATACGGTTAAAATCAGCTGCAATAATGAGACTAACAATAAACTAACAATATTTTACATTTTTTGACTTCGTATAGGGATTTATTATTATTATTATTATTTGAGAACATCCTTTTTGGATGAAACAGTTTGTAAGAAATAATGACAGATTTCTTCAAGTGCAACTTCGAAAAACTGCATAAAATTGATTTGCCCATTGAAGTTTTTGTTAATTAGCTCATTTAATGTGTGCCTTGGGGGCTTTGGGGCATTTCCTATCTATGTATTGATGGTAAGTATCTAAAAATTCTGTTTGGTTCAAATCATCTCGGAGTGAAAGTAAATAATTTGTTGAGAATGCGAGAAAAAAAAAAATCCTCCAAAGCAAACCCCTTATTGCATATTACATGACATCTTTGTAAATTTTTATTTCAATAGATTCAATAGATTTTTTTTTTTTTTTCTGGGATTAAAAAGAAAAAAAATCCCTTTCGAATCTTGTAATTTACTGCATGATTTTTTTTGGTAACTGATGTGAAATATGTAAAAGTAGAAAAATAGAAAACATTTTCATTTCGTATTAAAAAGTTACCGAGAAATATTTCTTATCTCTACGACTAAGATTCTACATAAAGACAAATAGTTCCTGCGATCCCTATGCAAAGTATTTGAAACGATCTCTTTTAACAAGTTAACATTTTGCAGAAACTCTCTGCATTTTCTAACCATAACAAACTTAATTGGAAACAATTCCACTTTACAAATCCAAGAGAAGGTATATGGAATCTATTGAGTTTGTAAAGTGAGGTTGATTTTCAGTTTCATTTTCTTCTTAATTTGTTGGTTTACAGCTATTTAGCTTACTCTAAAGTTATTCTGCATTTTCACAGAAATAGAGTGAGCCTTGTTTATCTGCTTCGAAGTTTAAAGGTACATTTGCCAATAGCTTTGTACCACTTATATGAAAATCTGTTTGGGGCTAAGATATCTTATCTGTGTAACTCAAGTTGAATCTGATTTTATGGATTATTACATACTTTACTGGCAGATTAATATATTCAAGTAGTTCCCTTATACTAAAGATTTTATATGATATTTTCAGACACAATTTTTAGTTTAAATTTAGTGATTTAGTACTTTTATTCTATTTGTCATTAATGTTGCAGAGTCCTTTTCCTCCATCTCATACGGGAATACACGTAGATACAGGTTCTGGTTCTTTATGACAATGTTTTGTATGAAATCTTCAATCTAAAGCCCCCCTTTTAACCATTTATTTCCCTCCCTCACCTTGTGTACAGTGAACTATGGGATTACTAAAGTGGAAGGACAGCCTCTTCACGCAGAGCTGAGCAGGCCCTTGGACAATTGCAACAATCTCAGGATGTCTCCGGTGAAAGGGATGCAGGAGAAGGGGGAACTGGATGAACTTGGTGATAAGTGTGACAGCAATGTCTCCAGCAGTAAGAAGAGGAGACACAGAACAACTTTCACCAGTTTGCAGCTGGAGGAACTGGAGAAAGTATTCCAAAAAACTCATTACCCCGATGTCTATGTAAGAGAACAACTAGCTCTGAGAACAGAGCTCACTGAGGCCAGAGTCCAGGTAGGAACCAAATTCGAGCATTTGCATGGCAAGTTCTTCATTGTAAGAAGTGATAAATGGCACTCTTGGGGATTGTATAAAAGCACATAAAGCTAATGTAAATAGATGATTTTTCTTTATTTCTTTTTAGATATAAGCTGATATATTGCAGTGCTAAAATAATTTGTTGTTGTTATTATTATTATTAATAGCTTGTGTTGCTGTTCTAGAAACTTGTTTAAAAGATGAGAAAATAATATCAGTATGAAAACAGTCTTCATCTTTGGTCATCCTCCTTTACTGTCGGAATTCTAGGCAGTGAATGCATAAAGTGTTAATGTGTAAAGATCCCATTAAAGAGATACATTTTAGATAGTTCAGATTGGTGATGATGTAGAACTCTACTGCAGAGGATTCTGTTTGTGTTGTGGTATGAAAAAAAAAATTAAAAAGCAATCAAATTCCTTGTTTATTCCAAAGAGTAAGCAATGAAGCTGCACATATATAAATGCATGTGTGTGTGAGTGCTTGTGTATGCGATTGCGTGCGATGTCTGTGTATGGAAAAGACATAATCCTCTCATCTCATCTGAATGCTTAAAGCTAGCAAAATTGGGAAATAGGTTTGCTTGTTTTTAAACTTGAATACTCAACGAAATATGTTATTCTAATTTTAGGTTCAAAACATACCGGTGGACATTAATTTCAGTGTTTGAGCTTTCTAACTGCATACAAAGTTGATTAATTCATTGTGTGTACATCTACTAATCTCAAGGATATTTATGACTTTGGATTTTTAATGGTGATAAAAGAAGCTAAAATATCCAGGAAAAGAAACCCTTCCCCCATTAAGAGAACCTACCTTAGAAAAAGGTGTTAACTGCATTTTGCAAGTTCATCATATGTTAAGAGATCTTCCCCGTTCTATTAATACTCATCATTTCAATTTAGGTAATAGCAGTCCTGTAGACTCACACTGACAGAGATTAATTCTTTTATTTTAGTGACTTGGATATAATAACAGCTTCACAACTTGTAATTAAATGCATACTCCCACATGCATATAGAGAAATAGACGTCAGTGCACATGCATACAACTGAAATTAAACCATGATCACTTTCAGAAAGAAATTCAATTAATTAATTTTATAAATAAGTGTTCTTTTCATGTCTGTTCAACCAGATGGCACACACACTGTTGTCATCTGAAAACAGTCCAAAATCATCTGTCAGTTATATCGATACAATAGCAGTGATGCCAGTGGAACTTAGTTCAATAGCATTTTAACTCTTCAGGCTCTGTGCAATCCTTCTCCTTCTGAATTTGGGACAATCTTCCAAATATGACTTCTATTAATTAGGCTTTACTCATGACTTTTAAAAAAAGAACAAACAAACAAACAAAACCAACCTTGCATAATGTTAAATTTCTGCTCTTACAATTGCATAATTCTGGAATCATGAGAAATACTTCAAGAATAAGTTAATAAGCAGAACAGGAAGAGGAGAATATGACTTAAATTTGTCTTTTTTTTTTTTTTTTTTTTTTCCTCACATTGTTTTCTAAGCTTTAGAATCTTCATATGGTAAAAGTATTAGAAATAAGAGAGTAAATATTAAAACATAAATGTCTGCACCAGTCTTTCATATAATATCTACTTTCTATTTCATTTACATATTTTCCCCTTTCTTAAGAGATAACTGATCTTTGCATTTCTCATACACTAAATATGAAGGGAAATGGTGATCATTTTTATCCAGAGTAGCAACAGTATTCCATCACAAGATTAAGCAATTTTAAAGGCCTTACATCATTAGAGGCAAGCATCTGGCAATTCAAGGATAACAAGCAGCAGATTTTTACATTACTTTGTGGAAGCAAATGGTTACTTTATCTCTGCCAAGAGTCAGTTTCTAGTAAAGTGATGTAAACAGAAACATTTTTGGGGATTGTCAACGGAAAAAAGTGTTTTTCTCCTTTAGTCCCTAAATATTCAAGCAAATTGCTTGATTTAGTTTAGCAGAGTGATCAGCTGGATGCCTTACCCACATTTCCCTTAACTGCCATTTCTTCAATATCCAGTTTAATATTTATTCTGCATACATGCAGAGAGACCCAACCTGAACCTAATTTATATAACTTGTTCCCTTTCCTGCTTCATGTCAGTGAAGTAATTGGCACCCATTTTAAGGAGATTGTCAAGGTCTTTTTTCAATGAAAGAGCCTCATTACTAAATTCCCTTAGTGTGTTCTTGGTGCCTCCTGTGGAGACAGGAGATTTTTTTCCCTCTTTTCTTTTTTGCTGAGCCTCAGGCATAATAAATAATACAAATTTACCAACAAGGTCCTTAACAATATATACTCAGCAGTTACATGCATCGGCCTTGCTTTGATTGCTAAGTACATTTTAAAAGATTGCACATACTAAATTTGCCATGAGTCTTTGAGAATTAAAAGCATATTTATGTTCTGGTTGCTTAAGGAGCATCAAAAGAAAGTTGAGTTCTCCAGAAGATCAAGGTAAAAAGTGAATTATAAAACAAATAGTGTTATTTTGAATATTCTACCATCAAGGATCAGAAACTCCCTCAAAATGATGTTCAAAGGTGCTGTTTACCAATAAATAAATAAATAAATAAATAAACCATTAGTATATGTGTCTGTCCAAATGGGTTCACTGTTCATTTAAAAGGAAGACTTGTCAATGACATTGTTTCCATAAAAAAAATCTGTTAATAGTCTGACTTCTTTAAAAAAGTCAAAATTAATTAGCTGAGCACTAAAGACTTAGTTATATATTAGTTTCATAAAAGAACAGTTACTTTTCTTAGCAGTTTATTTAATTCAAGTTGAGTTTTCTTAGCTAGTCCAAACTAAACTGTTTGAAAGAAAAAAAAATTGAAGACCACTGAACAATGACAGATACTAGTCAAAGCAAGAAATGTGCATATAATAAATTTTGAAATAACATACAATACTCAATTTATTATAGAACAGTCCAAAGGTTATATAAGCAACAAGAGGGCAGCTTTTAGTTGACATGTAGACATTGTTTCAAAACTAAATTATGTTGTAATCTAAATGTAAAGTGTAATCTAAATGGAAGTGTTGCTTCCATTGTTGGAAACATAGATACTTCCTAATACAAATGTGAAAAATGTCACAATAGTTTTAAACTGTCTCTTATATCATGATTCTTCATCTTTCTTCACTGTTATCTGTAACCCTTGCTTACAGAAAGTCTTTTCTGTAGCATGGACTACTGCCCTTGTGCCAGCATTTCCTGCCTTTTCATTATAGCCCTTGATAAAGTCTACATGTACCCATGTACCTCTAGGAGACAAAGCACAGGTAGTTTAATCAAGTCAGTAGTCTTGTGAAATTAAGATAAAGTCTCTTTACTTGCTGCTACTTGGAGATTTTTCACTAAACTGTCTGTCAAAATTAGCACTATCTGATCATCTGATTATTCCTTTGTCATTTTCAAAGCTGCTGAAGTCTCTTTCTCTCTCTCTCTCTCCTCTCTCTCTCTCTCTCTCTTTTTTTTTTTTTTTTTAATGACTCTCTAAACTATGTAATTAAGTTTATCTTCATGATTATCTTCTTGTTTACTCTAGGTTTGGTTCCAGAATCGAAGAGCAAAATGGAGGAAAAGAGAACGTTACGGTCAGATCCAGCAAGCTAAGAGTCATTTTGCTGCCACTTATGATATATCTGTTCTTCCAAGGACTGACAGCTACCCTCAGGTATAGTGAAGACCAAGTATTATTTTTGTTCTCCATTTATCTTCTCTTCCATTCCTAGGCATATACCTACACAGAGGATTGAAGAAGACATTTCTGTATTTTTAGTGTTCTTTAGACTTGTTACTGGGAGTTGAAATTGTGAACAACAGTTCTGACACCTAATAGGAGTAACTAACTCTTAAAATACAAGAATTTTTAAGGAATGGTCTCAGGAGCTGCAGTTTCACATAAACTATGTACTAAAAATGTTTGGCAATATGGTTGTGCAGCTAATTATATTCTGCACATAAAATTATATGTGGATTTGATCTAGGTCTACATACACATTCTGGATTTGGTATAAACCAACTGAGATTGACGGGTGATCTCTAGGTACCTTCCTTCTGATATATTAAACACACACCATTTCTTTACAGACCTCAATAGACCACAAAAGGTAAGAAGTATTCTACTAGCATGAAAGTTTTTATGGTCACAAATGATCAGAATTGAATCTATAGAGCTGGGAGAGGGAAGTGAGGAGACAATAATGCTCTCCTGAACAACAGTAATTTGGTGACCTCTTCCTCTTCCTCTTCCTCTTCCTCTTCCTCTTCCTCACTTCTCCTTCATTATATAGTAATATGTAATAAGATCTTAACCTGTTTATATTCTCCAGATCTTTGTTTTCCTGCCTTGTGTTATAATCTGTCATTGTTTTCCTGCTCGTTTCATTACATTGAATAGTTTTGTTTTGAAGCCATTGCTTTTCATGTCTCTTGCTTCCCCCCTTTTTTACCATAAAATTTAAAAAGAAAAGGCTCCAGACAAAGTATGTGCCCCTGTGGCAAAGTAATGCGTCACTTTTATGTGTTCCTGTGGCAAAGTAATTCCACAACTGTTGTCTTGGTTATATTCTAGTTCATCAGGTAATAGGGTCTCTGTTAGCCTTACAAATACACTCATATTCAAAAACATTATTGGTTCTGTATATGTGGGCTTGTTTTGTTAATGTTCTGCATTGGCTGAATACGATTAGCTTTGGACTAGAGGTCTCTACTTAATGTGCGTTACTTCTTAGGAGGTTGAACACTAGGTTCAGTGTCTAAGCCAGAGCTGGCTTGTGTTCCAGCAGCTCAGAGTATGGTCACAAACATTTCAAATGGTGGAACCCATCATTCTACCTGTTAATATTTATAATGTAACAGCGTATTAATGAAAATTACATCGGAAATCATTGAATGATACTTGGAACTGTTCAGCCTGGAGAAGAGGAGGCTCAGAGCAGATCTTATCAATGTTTATAAATACACAAAGGAAGGGTGCAAAGAGGACATTTCCAGGATCTTTTCAATGGTGCCATGACAGAACAAGAAGAAATGGGCACAGACTGTTCCATGTTCCATTTAAATATCAGGAAACACTTCACTGTGCAGATGATGCAACACTGACATAGGTTGTCCAGAGAGGTTATGGTGTCTCCCTCCCAGGAGATCTTCAAAAGCCACCTGGACATGGTGATGGGCAATCTGCACTGGGTGGCTCTGCTTGAGAAGAGGTGTTCGGACAAGATGATGACCTCCAGTGGTCCCTTCCAACCTCAACCACTATGTGATTCTGTGATTTTATGATATACTGTATGTTTAAGAAGGAGGACACAGTCTGAGACCTACCTAAGTGGAATAGTGTGTAAAAAACAAAAACAAACAAACAAAACAAAAACAAAACACCACAAAACCAACAACCCAAATGACTCTTAGGAGGATTCACAAAGACACAGATGCACAGACACTGATAGATCTCAATTAAGGTGTCCAACTATCTTTAGAAGGACCTTCTGGCTTCTCTATGACATCATAACAGGTGAACAGTGATTGGGGCTTCCCATCTCTGACTCAGTTTTCTAGACTGAATTGGCTGTCTCCAAGCTCTTGTATTTTTAACAAGACTTCATCTACAAATGTTCACAACAGTCAAAAGTTTTATTAGCATAAAATAAGGAAATAAATAACTCATTGGTAAGCACTTAAAATTGTTGTCCTAAACTTTTTTTTTTTTTTTAAGAAACATTTTCAAAAGATAGGAGAATATCACTAACAAAAATATAAACACAATGAAACATCTATTCTGTACTTTCATATTGTTAAAAACATGAGTGAATTCACAGCATTTCTTTTTTTTTTTTGGATTTGTTAAATAATATCTTCCCTGGGCTAATGACACATCAAGTTTCAGGCTGGCAAAATTTTCTATCACTGATTTATAAATTCTTAAAAACAGGAGAATGAAATGGAAATGTTGATAGCATAATCTATATAAAGCATATCTTAAATATATAGAAATATAAAATGTATACTCATTCATAAACATAGATGTATATTACTCACCCACAATGACATACTAACGCACTGCAGATAAACAGATAGGCTCAAACATAATTAACTCTAGTCACCTGCAAGAGAAAGTTGTACTGTACCGTACTGTACTTTATGAATAGGAACAAGGAGCTAAATGAAGGTGAGAGTTCTCTATATATTGGGTGTTTCAGTTGGATGCTTATATGCATAGTTTTGCTACATGATAAAAAGAAGCCATCTTACTCCTCAATAAAGAATGTGGCTACCTTTCTGTATACTGCAATAACAATTGCTATCAAGGCAAAAATCACAGAACAGCCAATGCAATTTCATGTTCTTGCTAACCTACTGGTAATTCTTTGTAGTTTCACATTCTTAAATCATCATGATCAGTAAAACCATATATTTATATACTATCATATATATAGCTTATTTCCACTGGGAATAATTTATACATAAATGAGAATAAAATGAAAATCCATATTAAAAACACAATAGCCCTAAATTAAAATCTTTTGAACTAGAATATTTATAAGTGCCTTACTCAAACTGAATATATGATACATGATTTACCTATAAGTTCATTAATCTATTCTACAGAAATAGACATTCTGAAGGAAAGAGATATTTAAAATTGTGACCTGCATGTTTGGTTTTAGCATTACACAATGATTACCCAGAACAATTCCATTACTTCAGTGCTCTGAGAATGCTCAGAAGTGGAAAAAATAGTGGAATAATGTAAAGCAAACTTTATTATTATTATTATTATTATTATTATTATTATATTTTTTTCCTGTGTACAAGCTCTCTTACTGTGACACTGACATCACTAGAGGTTAGACAGGTTTTGCTATATTTTCAAATAACCAGATTATCCTGGGGACTGTGGAACACAGATTACTCAAACTTGAGTATGAGTCCCTTACTAACATGGAGGAAAACAGAGTTTTTTCTTGGCAAAAATATAGGATGATGTTGAAAAAATGATAAAATCAAGCTGGGATATTTATTTACTGCTATGTGGCAGAAGAAAAAAAGAATAAATGTGAATTTCTGGTGTGAATTATATGAATTTGCAGTCTGAAGATTTCTGCTTTGAGCCCCACCATGAATATGTTCCCAAAATAGACATCCAACTTGCATTCCAGAAGAAACATCAGTCTTTTTTGCAGCCAACAGAGAGTGTGGAGACCCCTGCTTAGTCTCTTCACCAATTATCTTCATCAAGTGCAAATTAAGAACATGATGCTGCTATACAGTGTGTGACTATATAAACCTGAAAGGTTTTCCTATGGGAAAATTATCTTTTCCACTTAGAGAGAAGGCTGGCTGTGAATTTTCTATAAGCCAATCTAATTTTGCTATTATATTATAAATCTTTATCTTCAAAGTAGTAATAAACATTTTTTTTTCCCTAGATCATATTTGTTTGTGTTGCTAATTCAGTTCCCCTTAATTATTTTTACAGCATGTGGACTTAATGTGCTGCTTATTGTGCAATATTCTTGCTTAATTGGCTGTCAGGAACTTAAGTATCTCCTAAATTGTCCAAATTCTGCACAAAAGTATGTCCCATTAATTATACTGGCAACACCTGGATTGCAGAGAAGGACGGTTAGTATTTTGGAACAATAATCTGTTATTCACCTGAAATTTCCAGGCCTTCTGTGACTACTGATGGCAAATATAGTAATGGAAGAACAAAATAGAATTAAGTTAAATGGCAATAGGTAAAGCAAGCAGTAGCTGACAATTTCAAAACCCTAGATGTTTTAACATTAGAAGTACCATAACATTGATAAGACTTCACTCAGAAAAACTATTTAACTTGTGACAAAATTATGCTGAAAAATATATATATATATTTGATCTCTCTTACAATTCAGGAAAACAGTACCCATTAGCTCTGTAGCATGATGCAAGTTTGATGGCATAACTATGTATTAACTACCATAAGACTGGATATCAGGAAAAGGTTCTTCACTGATAGGGTGGTCAGGCACTGGGACAGGCTCCCCAGGGCAGTGGTCATGGCACTGAGCTGTGGAGCTCGAGGATTTGGACAATGCTTTCAGACACATGGTCTGAGTTTTGGGTGGTTTTGTGTGGAGCCATGAGTTGGACTCGATGATCCTTGTGGTCCCTTCCAACTTGGGATATTCTATGATTCTATGATTCTATATATATTTTCTAGGAAAATATTGTGTACATTACTTTTCATTAGATTTAGTAAAAGATTTCTGTTTAATTAGTTTCAAGTTTCTCTTTTGGATGTAATACATTGTAGTCTAAATAATTTATTGGTTAAAACCATTATCCAAGACACTTTGTACTTCATTACTAAGCAACATTCTGCTGATGGTATGAAAGCTAAGAGAAAGCATTCTAATAAGAGGAAAATGAATGCAGATTCAACTTGCCTAAGTAAATGTTAGTAAACAAGAAACACTTAATTTGGTCAGCTAAGTATAATGTCTAGTATTATTTTAGATGTCGGGATATCTGAGACACTGTTATGGTGCTGACAAAAAAGACTTACAAGAAACAAGCACCATTTAGTTGCTGGTCAGATAGATCTAGACACTTCTCTTTAGGAAATTTAACCAAAGAGACTTTTATAACACATCTTGGTTCCATTTAAAAGTAGGTGAAAATCTGGTCAATGAAGTAGTCTATTCCTAAAGTAGGTATAAAATAAGTAAGGCAATCTCTATATATTTTTGTCTCCGTTGCCTAGTTCAGATGCAGACATCTACAGATGTCTTAGATGGACATATATATTTTGTGTTAGGAAAGGAACAACAAAATGGTTGCTTCTCTTTATTGGTCTTGACCACTTTTGGTGTACTGTGCCCTGTTAGAAGGCTAATGTTACAAAGGCTGACTTTGTCAGATTCAAGACTTTGGTATGAGAAGTACAAAGGTACCAGCAAACCTGAGATAAACTGATTTTTATCCCCTCCTTATTTGCCTGAGTGAAATTTGGTCAAAAGCCTATATTATTATCTGTAGACCTCTAGCTTCCCTGTAAAAGTTAAATTTAATTTATAGTTGTTATGCTTATAAATGTGAGTGAAACAGCATGTAAATAAACAGCTGCATTAATTAGTGCCCTTGAAAAGCAGACATAAGGGACAACATATCCATCTCCACCTCTGTTATTCTCTTCCTACACTTTGCATCTTTTCCTCTTGTTCTCTGAGTCTGGTTCACCTGTCATTGTCCTTCTAAGTTCCTCTGAAATGTTTTATCCTTTCAAACTGTTATACTTTTCATGCACTATCACATGTGAAATTTGTTTGTTCATTCAAATTTACTTGATAATGTAGGCAAGAGTTGGACAGAACTTAACTTACTTTCATGGAAAATCCAACCTAGTGTAGATGGGAATCCTAAAAGGAGGCAAAAACATTTTAAAGATATTGGAACTGCAGAGATACAGGATGGAGGGTGCAGAAAGACAGGAGAATGTTGAAATCACACACACACACACACACACACACACACGAGTGAAGATTTTGAAGTTTCCATTCCATCCATGATAAAGATAAATCAAATTAAATATGTTGAAGAGCATGGCATCACATGATTTGTTTTGGCAGCCGACGTGTGTAGAAGTGGTATCAATATACATGTGTTATGTACTAAGCCCTTGGATCATCATAACAGTTCTGCTCTAGCCTTGTTACATATGGGTAATTCTCATTAGTAATAATCAAAGTTACATGCTCCAATTAAATTTTTCATATGGCATGCATTAGACACCACATGTTATATGACTTAAAAATTCTTTTAACTGTAGTAGACATAAATGACAGTTAATCACAATAGTTCATTCAGGCTATGGGTACACTGATTAAGTAGAAGTAGATGTGGTGGACAAATCTCAGCTATCTTCAAAGAAGCTTTACCATATATTCATGCTGTTTAGCTGTGATGGCATGGAGCTCAGGCTGGGCCACCACCTGGGTAGGATGCTTCTTGCCACAAATGTGCTGACTGTTGCACTGCTGTGGCTGATCTTTCAACAAGAGTAACACTTCTCACCTTTTGGGTGGTGTCTGTTCCACGCAAAGTAGTTTGTGCACTGTGCTTTTGTTTTTTCTTGATTCTAAATCACTGTATGTTGTGAGACTCCTCAGAGTCTCAACATTTTGTTACATTTTTTTTGTTTATTTCTGAAAACATGTATTACTTTAACACTGTGAGTGACTTTAGCTGGGGGTTATTTACAAGGCATTTTTTTTTTTTTTATGAGACAAAAACTTATTTTTAATGTTATTTTTCAGGTATGAAGTATTGTGTTTAACTGTATCATAGATGTGAAATGTAACTAATTCTTATTGTAAATGACCCTAAGATTGCAGTAACAAGAGGTTAGTTTATCTACAAAACATATTGTACTAGAATTAAAATTTGATAACTTCAAATCCTACATTATTTTGCTTCTTGGCAAACTGGTTAAGCATGGAAGATTTATTTATTTGTTTGTTTGTTTGTTTGTTTTGTTCACCATATGCAAGGCTGACGTGGACTGAACAGAAATATCTTGTATTTTATAGCTGTATCATTAAGCTTCTAGTTTCCAAGATCTGACTTGTATTTTATGGACTTATTTGAAGATGGTGTGTTGCAGCTTTCATATGAACCTGGACCCAACAGAGTACAGATGATCTTTACATGCTCACTAGGTTCAATGGCTCTGCTAGTGTAAAGAGGATCACAAATTACACCAAGAAGTATTTTGTCTAGATCAAAATTAAAAAATCAGTGTGAGTGTGGTGGTTCCAAAGCTAGTCATTGAATCTCTATAGCTGGAGATACTAAAAACTTGACTGGATAGGACTTGAGTAACCTGATCTAAATTCAGTTAGCTGTAGGCAGGTGTTTAGAATAATAATCCCAGAGGCTCTTTTCAGCCTAAATTATTATATGTACTGACGATTTTGCAAACTCAGGATGTACAGGCAAATCTCTGCCCATACTTTCAGTATTCCAAAAACAAACCAACAAATAAAAGTAGTAAGTGACAGGCCAAAGTAATTGTGATGATGGACTAGGAACAGCCTACAGATTATAAATTGTAAACTAATAGTTTTGAGCAGTTTTAATGGCTATTGAATTTAATCTGCCTAAGTAGCCCCTTGTGCAAAACCAGGTTTCAGATTTTCTGTCTGGGCAAGGATTGTTTTTTCACATGAAGAGAGGAGTGACACAAGCTTACCCATTCATACTTTTTTTTATTATTATTATTATTATTTTTTATTTTTTATTCTATTGTCTGCATGTTTTCTATAGTTAGATGGATCCTTAACTGTTGACTTCCTTGCAATGTCCAGGAACATCCTAAGAACCAACGGGTAGTATCTAATTACTATAATAATAACAATAATTAAATATTGGAATGATAATCTAAAAATATAATGTAACACAAATAATATATATTGTGTAATACAATAATAACAATTTAGTATTTAGAGATCTTAAAAGTGATGTCTCTCTCTCTCTTTTTTTTTTTTTTTTTCCCTATGTGATGCACTAAAACACATCCACTCAAATAGTAGCTGTGTGTGGTTATGTGTGGTTGTCTGTTGGGAGGACACTCTGGTCCGGATAGGCATGGGAATAAAACATGAGAAAATAAATATAATGCAGCACCAAAAACCAACCAACCAACCAACCAACCAACCAACCAACCAACCAACCAAAAAACTTTAAAATATAATACATTTGGTAATGGGAGAACCAAAACTAAGTGAGTGATAGTAAAAGTCAGAAAATTTTGAAAACTGAGTTCATGTTGTATAAGAAGACCAAACTACATGTTGTATAAGAAGACCAAAGTTCTAGGAACTTGGCATTTTTGAAAAAAAAAGCAATGAAACTAAGAAGGATGACCTATTGCCTCAGCTAATTTTCCTCTTCAGTGTCAAGCAGAAGGTCATATGCTTAGGAAGTGACATCATAACTATGTTAACAACCATAACTCTCCAGTTATGTTCTTGTCACAGCTTTGAAATCCTGAAATTTGAACTTTTTTTTTTTTTTTTTTTTTTTTTCTTCCTATTGGGCAGGGTGCATGTGTGTATGTGTGTGTGTATAAAATATACAGTAGGTAAATACATTGAAGGGTTCTGGTAATTTCATGGCAACCACAAGAGCAAAGCTCAAGTTGTTTGTGATGTTAACAGAAACCAGAGATGTGCTACATGTATAGGCTCATTCACAGACTCTGAATTGCCTTTTATATAGTTCATGGATCACACAAGAGCTTAAGAGGAAAAATATTTTCTTTAAATTCATGTACATAATGTCCCTTTTCCTTCCAACATACCAGAAGAAGGCCTGATAATTTTGACTTATTGTAAAGCATTACTATATTTATTTTTAATACAGGAATATCTTTTGCACCTAGATTTCCCTGTAAGTAATTTGTCCTTGCTGAGAAATGAAAACCTAATATCAAAAATGAAGTCAATCAACTACTAAAATGAATGGAAATTTAATATGACTGAAACATAGGTCTGAAAACCATAACTATCTCTTGAAAGAAGATGTAAAGCTCTTCTAGCATCTTAAAGAATTTCTGAAGTTCTGAAGTTAACTAATTTGGATTCCCTCCTCTAATGAAGAAACCCATGGCATCACTTTGAAAGTTTTAGCAATGAAAGCTTGTTCACATATTTCTTTAAAAAGACATTGATATATTTTAGGATTTGTGGCTGAATTATTTCCTCATTTATACTCGTGCAAGCACATGGAAGTTAAATTAAAAGAGATTTGTCTAGGATAAAAATATCAGAATAACTGGTGGTGCTAAATTTAGTTTGCTGCCAAACAAATTAATAGAAATATAGAAAGAAAGGGTGATTTTGTGATACCTCCAGACCACACAGGTTATTGAGCACTTTCAAACTGAGACTCTGAACCTTCTGAAATCTTCCCACCATGACCACATTAAAAGCAAATTCATGTGTGCTTCCATTTAAGCAGTTTATTTTTTATTTACAATTTTTTTCTTCCTATAATTTTATCTGTGCAATCTGGGCAACTGCAGAATTTAGGATAGTGTTTCTTAAGAAGAAATCTGAGTAGGTCAGGTAAATGAAACTTTGTCCCTTGTGAGTTAGCTCCGGGGGTGATGAGCTCCTTCAGAATTAGCTCCTGCATAGATGCATTAGTCTCTATCTCGACAAATTCATCCTGTTGTGAATGTTTTGAGACTAAAAATTTGGCCTGAAAACACCATCAGAAAGAACGGTGTTTTGTGTGCATGTTTGAAAAATATATATATATATATATATGTATATATTTGCTGGGTTCCTTTTAAGATGTATCAGCTCTGTTCTCCAATTCAGCAAAACAAACTGGAGTGAAACAGCAAGGATATAAGAGAGGGTGACTTGTTCTCTAGAAAGAAAGGGAAAGAAAACCCCAACATTTTCTTAATCTGTCACTGCTGCTGCAAGAAATGTACATATAACCACAGAATACAAAAAAGTACAATTAAAAGATTCTAGTGTTCCTGTACAAAAGAAAGGCAAGATTTTTGAATGGATGACTGTGTTTCTGTTTTTGTCAGTTCATGATTGAAACAGAGTATGTGCAGTTTGGGCTTTCAAGAAAAGTGAAAGATATTCTCAATCTTACAGGTTGTCACCTGCTATCTTCTTTACTACTTTCCTTTGTACTGTAATCACATGCCATATGGCTCCAAAATCCCTCCTTCAAAACAAATTTGCAAAGGCAGTAAGCTTTGGATGACCTCTCAGTTGCCATACACTTACCTACCATGTTTTCTGACTCTTTTTGGGTACTTATTTTCTTTTTGTCAGATTCTGTAAATTCTCACACTCTGCAAAGGATGTGAGAAACCTTCCAGGCAAATGGATATTCAGGAATCGTTGAATCCTGAGCCATAAAACATGTACTGCTGTCTTTGGGAATATTATGTGTGACTGAATGCAACAAACTTTCATAACCAAGGCAATGGTTCAAATAGGTCCAGATACTGTATGTAATCCTGAGATAAAACATCTGTTCACTGAGAACTAAAATAAAAATAATATTTCTGATTATAAGCCAAAACAGACTGAGGTAGCTAAGGAGTATTGAGGCAGCTGAAGATCATGTCAAGGTGTGGAGGCTCTCTTCTGAGCCAAAGTTTGGGTCTTCTAAAAGTTGTTGAAGCTAGGAGGCAAGGATGGGATTTTTTTTATTATTTTTTATTTTATTTTTTTTTTCAGCCTAGAGAAGAGGAGGCTGAGGGGATGTCTTATGTTGGTCTGTAGCTTCCTTACAATGGGAGCGGAGGGGCAGACACTGATCTCTCCTCTCTGGGGACAGTGAGAGGACCCAATGGAATGGCATGGAGCTGAGACAGGGGAGGTTCAGTCTGGGTGTTAGGAAAAGGTTCTTCACCAGGACTGTGGTTAGGCACTGGAACAGGCTCCCCAGGGCAGTGGTCACAACACTGAGCCTGCTGGAGTTCAAGAAGTGTTTGGAAAATTCTCTCAGACATAGGGTCTGATTTTTGGGTGGTCCTATGAGGACCATGCAGTTGGACTCAATGATCCTTGTGAGGACCCTTCCAACTTGGCATATTCTATGGTTCTGTGATTCTATGAAGAGCTCTGAAACTCTCACTGGAGTCTCTTTCCTCCTGTAGATCTCAGGAGGCCCAAAGGAAGGAAGAAAAATTCTCAATCACCTCCCCCAGACACCTTATTCACTCCATTACCTCTCAGCAGATCACCTAAGATATGCAGAAGATGCCCGAGGTGCGCCCAAATAGCTGTGCATATGTGTATGTTTGGAAAGGAAAGCTGCATTTATGTGAGTTGGTGTGTCAGTGTGTGTATCAAGCTGCATTTATGTGGGTTGGTGTGTCACTGTGTATATGCATGTATGTGTAAACAAGACCACTGGGCAGACCAAGAGTTTGGGAAGACATATTGCTACCCTGACTTTCCTCCAGTCCTCTGCACGAAACCAAGATGAAGCATTTACCGTTTTTTTTTTTTTTGTTTGTTTGTTTGTTTGTTTTTTTCTACTGCCAGAACTGCCAACAAGCCCAAATTAGTTTGCCAGCTCCTGATGACATCTACTAATGCAACAGTTTGAAGTACTAACTTTTAAAATAAGACTCTAATTACATCGTCCTTTCTATCTGCACTAGATCTCAGCTAGATGAGTTCAGTGAACCATAATTTATATCTTTAACTTGTTGGTGGTTCGGTGGGTATGTTGTTCCAAAGTAATAGGACAATGGGAAAATAACCCTCAGAATTAGAAACATTTTTTTTTCAGTTTGTGTGTGACTCATAATTCATTACTTCCACTGACCTCAAATTTGGCAGAAAAAAAAAATCAGCTACAGTGATAACCTACACATACTAAAGACAAAATTCCTTTGTTTATGCATTTGGAACATGAAGAAAAAATAAGTCTGAAGTGAGAGTTCACTTTACAGTGTTAACCAAAGAATAATTGCAATTACTCCAATGTATAGCAGAGAACAAAGATGTGGGCTCAGTCCCAATGCAGCAGAGCAATGACATACTCAACAGACAACAGATTTTTAGGAAGAAAACAAAAAGATATAGAATATGGTATAGGATATAGAAAAAGGATTCTGAAGTGCAAATGATGCTTACAAATGATGGTTACATCGTGATATTTTCTGGTCTACTGCAGTTTGTAGTTTTTTTATGTCAATATTCAGGAAAGAGATATAAGTAAAAGTAGTTATGGTTTCATTTGCTTTAAAGTCATTATGCAGTGCTACTCAAGATTTAATATTAATTTAATATTAATTTAATACTTGCTGGGCTTTGTAGCTAGAGAAAGCCTACTGTGTTTTGTTCACAACTTTACACTGTTTCCTACCATTATATTAAAAAATAATTCTGTTGAGGGGAAATTTTTATCATGAATACAGCTATGGTACTGTATACTCTTGACACCTTTTCTTTGATGGCAATTGTATGCCTTCCCTAATTCCATGGACTGGCTGGGCTGATGGCATCCTGAGGTTCAATGGTAAACACGCAGGACAGACTCACAGAGCAAATGAATGATGGAGTAAGGAATATGATTTAGCAACTCCAGCTCCCAGGTGATGATTTTGATCCATATAGTGTCTTCATAGTATGTTTTTAACAAGACTGCAGAGAACTGGATAAGTAGTTGTTGTATGTTTTAGAACATAACTAGTTATAGATGTACTAAGTGAAGCTAAGTAATGCAGAAAACAAAAGGTGAAATATCTAAATTTAATCTTGTTCATTTTATATGTTCCAGATTCAGAACAATCTGTGGACAGGGAATGCGGCTAGTGGTTCTGTGGTTACTTCCTGCATGCTACCACGAGATACTTCCTCCTGTATGACACCTTATTCCCATTCACCCCGGACAGATTCTGGCTACACAGGCTTTTCAAACCACCAGAACCAGTTCAGCCATGTGCCCCTCAATAACTTTTTCACTGACTCTTTACTTTCTGGGACAACCAATGGACATGCTTTTGAAACCAAGCCGGAATTTGAAAGGAGGTCCTCCAGCATTGCAGTTCTACGGATGAAAGCCAAAGAGCATGCTGCCAATATTTCCTGGGCCATGTAAAATAGCAGTAACTTTTGGTTTTGTTTTTACTTTTTTTTTTTTTTTTTGGTGGGGGGGGGGGGGGGGCGGGTGCTTTTTTGTTTTTGTTTTTGTTTATAGCAAACTGAAAACATTTTAATTTTGCATATTTAAAGGACACAACAATAAGCTGCTGTGTGTGGAATGCTAGAAATCACAATATACATGGTCTACTTAAAACAAAACAAAACAAAACAACAATATAGTATTTAACAATAAAACTTAAGAATAAACCAAATAGATCTACCATGCACCAAGCTCAACAAACCCTCTTTTTTTATATATATATATATATATATAGAAACATGTTTTGTTGTACCAGTTGATGAAATATGATTATAGAAACTCAAAAAAGAATAAACCTATTAAGCAAACTTGTCTATTCCATTGGTTTTTATCAGTCCTGTATACAAAATTAATACTTTACAAATAAATACTCCATCAGGGAAGAACTCTGTAATGGAAAATAAATTTATTAGACAAAATCCATGAAGTAAATCTCTAAGCACACCATGCAGAGAAGGATCATTTTGATTATGATCATTTTGATTATGATCATTTATGTTGTAGGTGAAATTTGTAGACCTAGCTCTCTCAGCAATGTGCTGCTGCTCTGAGAGAGCTCTACTGTTTTGCTACAATGTTTGCTGAGCTCACTGGAACTCAACTGCACAACTGTTGTATTAGTGCACAATGAAAAGAGAAGGTAGTCCTTTATTTTATGAACCTGAGTGTATTCCTATTAAAGATAAAAATATTTTTACTGAAGATATCACTTAAAGCAGGATCACAGTGTTTAATGGAGTTTCAAAGAAATGCACAGATTGTGTAGGTCAATTAGTGTTTAAATAAAATCTGTAACATTGCAGATAGACTATCTTGAAACTTAGGTGAAAAGTACTTAGGTGAAACTTAGGTGAAAAGTACTTAGCATGGAAAAGTACTGCAACACTTTCAAGAGAATCCAGATTTAGAAACAAAATACAACAGCATAGTTTTGCTTCTATTTCAGTCTTACTTTTTTTTTTTCTTGCAATATTTTTTGTTATCCTACATTCAAATTGAAAAAGTCCAACAAGACTTTCCAGTTTGTATGTAACTAATCTCAAGATATTATAAGAGTACATTTCATTTAATTTTAGTAACAGTTTGTTGATACTTTGGAAACTTTGCCTTTTTTTTTTTTTTTTTTTTTTTTTTTTTCTCCAGCATGTAAGACTGGCTTGCTCCCTTTAAAGTCCATAGGAAAAATCTTTGTGACTGCAGTGGCAGCAGAATTTGGCTCTCAGCTCCCAGCCTATCACAAAGGAATTAAAATGTCAGGAGACTTTCTGACATTTCTCTTGGAAAAAAAAAAGAAATAGAGGAGAAGAAAAATACTTTACATCTGGAGAATTGCTATCTGCTTTGATTTACTTCTCCTCCCTTTCCCCTGTCACATTCCAAGCTCCTTCAGATGAGTGAAATGTCAGCCTCTTTGAAAGCAACAGTCAGTCTCTCAGGTTCATAAAGGCAAAGTAAATTAATTGAAATAAAGAAGGGCTTGCATGGCTGTGATTAGAACAGGATACAACTCTCTGGGCACCCCATGCTCCTTCTTGCTTTTCTCTCTGGCCATTAGTTAGAAAGGGAGGGCGGGTGAGGGGAGAAGGGAAGATCAGGGAAGCACATTTCATTGCTGCAAAAGCAGAACTACCAGGACTCATACAAACATAGTCACAAGAACCCCCAGGTTGTCTCTGCTCCTACTCACGAGGCTAAACTTGAAAATAAAAATAGGAGATGGGTCCATTCTTCAGTCTTTCAGTGGAATAAATAAACTTAACTTTGAAACTATTAGGATCAGTTGAAAATGAGAATTTCACAACAAATTCTTAGATGATTGAAACTAAGGTGGTCATATTTGCTACTCGTAATAAACTCAGTGCTTAACAAATACATATAAACATATGTATTATGTACAGTTTGTAGTTTCCTAATTTTATTCTCCTTCTAAAAGTGAGCTTCAACTCATTTGAGTTGAGTTGAGCCTGCAGAACTGGGAAAGAGCATTCTGGTTAGAATTTATCTTTTCCTTTTTATAGTCCGTTTAGACAGTAATAAAATGAGCCTTATGATTTAAAGTAAAAATATTTTATTAGGACAGGTAAAGATACCACTTTTATATAGACACTTACTCCACATACAGAAGTGGAAATACAAGTGTATTTTTTTTTTCTTTTAAGCAGGTCAAACTGTTTCTAGTTCTATTTTTTTTTTTTTTTTTTTTTTTTTAATATAGTATATAGAACATGCCAGATTGTTTTCCAGATAATATTTATTAGATCATCATTACTGGATAAAGAAGAAAAAGCTGGCAAACTTTGAGCCATTTTTAATTTTTGCCTGTCATTCAGTTTGCTTATTTATTTTGATAACAGATTTTGTAATTCTTGTCTTCTGAAATCTGGAAAAAAGTTCATTGTTACAAGGCATTTTATGTCAAGAATAAAATTAAACAATTCATAGGAATTTATTGCACTGACAGAATGCTTGGGGAAAATAAAAATCCATTTTCAAAACCACACAATTTTTAGATGGTTGAGGACTTCAAAATCAAAGGGGAAAATAAAAGACTGTCATCTTTCTTCTGATTTAATTAAGTAAAAGGGAGAGTTCTAATTAAATTTTCTTCTTCAATTTTAGGAATTGAAATTATTTGTTACATGCTGCTAGCATAACTTTATGCATTGGGCAAACAGGTATTCAACCCTTCATTAAACCTGAGGTGTGATAAGTTGCAGACCTGCATTTAGCTTGTCATGCTCTTGCATCAGCCTCGTCTCGAAGAATGAATGATAGTCTGTTGGTTGCAGCATTTCATTTAGCTAATGAAAAAGTATCTTCATGTTAGATGTCAAGTACTACAACAGGGTCACATTCTGCCACTTTTATTTAGTAGTGCTTTACTCCATGAGTAGGTGCATTGATATGAGTGAGACTACTCACATAGGCCAAATTGTGAATCACTTGTAACTGTTTATTCACAATGGCCCTATTCAGGCAAAGGGCTGCTCACCACAGCATGAGTAATCGGTTCATAATCAAGCCCAGCTTAAGGTACTATTCAGCTTTGGTAAGGATGGCAGAATCTGGCCTACACTGGCAGAAGTCCAGACTCAGACTTTTTAACCAAGATGAGTAGCTCCTTATTCCAGAAATAGTGCAAATAAAGTCAACAAGGCTATTTGTAGGGTTCTCTTTTTATAAGAAAATTCTAGAAAAGAGACATTTCAGTATATGCAAATTATTCCAGTAAGTTTAAATTCAAGGTAGATTATTTTATTTTCCACTGAGCTATACTCTCACATTTGACAGGACTTGTGTTCTTGTGCTTTGATTTTATCCACTTAATGATTTCTTAGCATGAGCAAGTAATCTTTTCATTGCTCCTTCAACATGTGGCAGATGCACTAAAAACAAAAGGAGGTGATTTACATAGCCTTCCTGCCAAGTACTTTAACTAATGTTTGAGATATGTGATCAACATGTAATGCTGAGCAGTAAATTTATAGAACTTCTGGGCAAAGAGTCCCTATCCTGTTAAAAGAGAAAGTGAAATATTGTTGTAATTATTGCTGTGAAGAATTTGTGATGACATAGTGTTGAGCTGTTTTTCCTCCTATGATTGATTCATCAACAATTTGAAAATGTTAAGCCTGTGTTTGAAATCTCTCTCTCTCTCTTTTTTTTTTTTTTTTTTTTTTTTTTTTTTTTTTTTTCCCCCATGGGTGTAAATTCATCTATGAAAATTAAAAGTGCTTTTTAAGATTTGTACAGACTCATGTCAGTGATAGACAACACTGCAATTAGCAGCTAAAGACCCTGTCTGCTTACCGTAAAGGTGGTCAGAAGTGTTTGACACCACTGATTTCTACCTAAAGTTTAATTGGCAGTGTTACATACCACAGAAATGTATCAATGAAGGCAACTTTTGTTGCTGAGAATAAACTGAAATGAACTTCATTTCTTACTTGCCTTCTTTAATGTCATAATATTTTACGCTGTCAAGTGTTGAAAAATTCCAGTTCAATATAATAAAGGCATTTTGTTTTGACTGTAAACTTTATGGTAAGGCCCTGAAGTATATCATTTAACAAATACAAACAATGCAGTGTATTTAATATTGTGATATTTTTGAATGATAGAAATATATGCTTCTGTTTGCAAATAATAAAATATTTCCCTGTCTGATCAAAGGTAAAACCTATTTTAGAACAATTAAGCTGCTAAAATTCAAGATGTTTCCAGGGAAAGTTCTTTCTTTGTTTAGGCAAAGATTTATTTATTTTTCCCCCCAGCACTTTCATACCCAAGTTACAAGTGGTCAACTCATGTAATCTTCAGAATACACCCTTCCTATCTCTCTGCAGTGATCTAGAACGTGTTTGTCTGTTATCAGAAGGATAGTATGTGTGAAGTACTGAAAGCTCATTCCAATGGCTACTTATTTATCCCAGTTATTTTACATCAGTTTTGAGCAGCCCAAAGAAGCTGAAATACACGTATGGTTAAACTTGGTTTGCAACACAAAACAGCTGTGGTAAACTGGTGAATTATTATTTGAAATATTGGCAACATAAGCAAATATATTAAGTAAATAACCAGAACGTAAAGTTGGAGTAGTTGGAAGAACATATTTTAGATTAAAATTATGTAAAATAAGGAGTAGACTGGGTGAACACTGAATGTGAAGTATATGTATGAGAGATGCAGTGTGCAGTGAGTATGGAGGAATGATTGGAAATGGCAGAATAATCTTCTGGGAGGAGAGTCAGTGTGAAGTGATAGTGTAAGGAGAAAACCTAAACACATGTCCTGCCCTTCCTTCTCTTGTGTAAATCCCCCTACCTAAATTTCACCAGTACCTATGAAATTAAGAATTATTTTATTGCCACCTTCCCTATCTCCATTTGCAAGAATGGCGTGGGTTTAGGGAAGGATATAAGGAATCCAAAAAATTTACTCTTGAAAGGACTTGTAGGTGTATGACTGTCACTGCTAATAAAAACATATTGGTAAGTTAAAGGATTATTCTGGGGAGAGAAATTCAGTCTCTACATTCACTAATCATGCATTTCAGATTTTTTCCCTGCATTTTCAAGGCAACATGAGGGCAGAACATTAAAGTACAGTGATAGTCAGACCAGTGAATCCACCGACTTTCTGGAGCACGGCCAGTCTCCCTCGCACCACAAAGCTGTGGCATGCAAGTTGTTCTGGTTTTGGCTAAGATAGAGTTAATTTTCCTCCTAGTAGCTGGTATGGTGCTGTGTTTTTGATTTACGATGAGCATAATATTGATAACACACTGATATTTTAATTGTTGCAGAGCCATGGCAACTAAGCAGAGGACTTTTCAGCCTCTCACACCACCCTGACGGTGAGGAGGCTGGGGGTGCACAAGGAGCTGGGAGTGGACAGAAGCAGGATAGCTGACCTGAACTGGCCAAAAGGATCTTCCACACCATATGTTGTCATGCTGAGCAATTAATATGGGGTGGCTGGTTAGGGTGGGGGGCAATGCTGCTTCAGGATGGGCTGGGCATCAGTGAGTGTGCAATTGCATTATTCATCACTCTTTTTGTTACTATTTATTATTATTATTATAATATTTATTTTCTGTCATATTAATTTCTCTTTATCTCAACCCACAAGCTTTTGCCTTTTTTTTTTTTTTTTTTTCTGATTCTCTCCCCCATCCCACTGAGAGGGTGAGTGAATGTCAGTGTGGTGCTTAGCTGCCATCTGGATTAAACTACAATACATGTGAAGGACATATCACAACACTCTCACATAAGATGTATTTGAGATATTGACCTGTTTCTATCAGTTGTTTTTGTTTTTCTAAATAACAATAGAAAGATTATGTTGTTCTTGAAAAACTCTGTTTTTTAAAATACTGTTCACACATGAGATGCCATTGATTTTTCAATATATGAAAAATAAAACACAGTGGATTTTTTTCACAATATTTTATCTTCTCATAGAATAACAGCTGTTGTGAGTCCTCACAATAAACACGTCAAAACTTAGCTCATGCTGCCCACCTTCATTACGATGATTATTCCCATACGAATAAACAGTAGTTTATTCTTTTGATGGGAGAAAGTGGCGCATCATCAATGCATAGGCAATAATATTGATCAAAGTGAGTAACCGTTACCCCTCACTCCCCCCCCCCCCCAGAAAAGAAGTAAGAATTTAGTACTTTTCGATTGGCTCACAATTTGATGTTACATGTGCATTTTTCCAAGTTCCTATCCCAATTACAGCAAACTTTCATATTCCATCAGCAACTAGCCACTTCATCTCTCAGAAGCTGGGGAGATTAATGATGATCTCTGTTTCCCTTAATTAATAAAAATAAAGGAAATAGGTTTGATCCTGCCTGCCTTGTACTCCTGCGAGAATATCCATATGTACTTACCAACCACAGTTCTGTCCCACTATAATTACAGCTGTGCCAAGTCTTCTGCTATAATCCAGTAGTTGCAATTAGACTCTTACCCCAAAATTTGTTCTGTGAATGAGCACTTTATTGATATGGAGAAGGATGTCTAAGAGGGTTAAAAGCCTTTTATGTTAAAAACAGAGCAAAATCCACTCTGTTAATGATTAACAATTTTTTGTAGGTGGTATAAAGTCCTCGTTAACACATTCATGTTTTTCCCTTTTCAAAAAGAGTTCAATTAAAATTGAATCTTTGTTAAACAGTGTCCTCAAAGAGAGATAAAAGTATCTGAATCTCTATAAGACTATAGTTACTCAGGTGTATTTAGTCATTTTTTTTTTTTTTTTATACTATTAAAAATGTAAAACGTGAGATCTTTAACAGTGAAAAAGACTACAAAACATGCTCATTGCATTTTTATTTCAAAGTGGGAACAACTCAGCTTCTAGAGTACTAGAAATGATTTTTTCATTAGTCTTCATAAACATCCTAATATATAATGAAATACATATTTACATATTGAAAAATATCAGATGTCACTTAAACAGATGTCACTTAAATAGATAGGGTAAATAAAATACTGAATGACTTTGGGAACCTTTTAGAAAAGAAAAAAAAAGGACTTGATTAGAGATCTGAGTTAGTGAGTATTATTTAGCAAATGCTTAGGTAATATATACAATGAGAAAAGAGGAAAATGCAGTCATTAGCTGAGAGTTTATTGAAATTTTGGAGCCAGAGCATTCAGTGTTGGCAAAGAGGGACAAAATTTTCCTAACTCTACTCAGAAATCTCCTTATGATCAAATAATAATTGAAGTTAGTGGGAATCTTGCCAGGGACTTGAGAACAGAATATGATCTTTAATAAATATATAATACAATTACAACATTAAATCAAATTGTCCTGAAACAACTTTATTTAGTTTATATGAATAGTTTCTTGTTAGTTCATTCTGCTATTTTAAAAACACTGAACTTTATTAAATCATTGTTTTACCTCTAATTGATTACATTATTTTCCACATATATATTTTTTTATTATTATTGTTATTATTTTGTTTTTGTAAGCATTGGAGAGAAAGGGATGGACTGGACGATGTTTTATTTTTTCTTTTTAGGGAGACCTGTTCTAAGGAGAAGTGTTAGTTTTAATTTGAAAACAGTTCTGAAGTTCTACACATATGCTAAACTGATAGTCCAGAGGCAGAGCATTAACCCTTATATAAACTAATAGGGCTAATTCTCTTCAGGAATTCAGGAAAATAATGTAACTGAGATAAACAGAGAGTCACTTATATGTCCAGATTTATCTACACTTCCTATTTGTGCTGCTAAATGCTTAAAACAACACTGGCTCATAAATTTACTTTTTCATTCTCATTCTTTTGGCAGTGTTTCCTACATGCTGCACTTTTAAGAATGCAGCTTGGTCTCCTCTCAAATAAGTAAGAGCCACAGAAGGAAAAAACTGCAGCTACAAAGTAGTTCTAACCCATTAAATGCAGATGGCCCACAGGGGGTTTAATCATAAGAGAGAGAACACACATCATGCTGAAATATAGAGCTGTTTTCTATCACTTGTTACCATTTGAATGTCTGTCCCAGGAAAGTGAATTCAATATATCTTCCTGGCCATCAGTTGCCCTCTGAATACTCCTTCTCTCTCTGATGTAGCAAGATTTCCCTTTAGAACATACAGAGATGAATGAGCTCTTACCACACGTAGAAGTGAAAGAAAACATTTCTTTCTGCACCAGAACAGATGAGATTCATCATTAAGAGAATGGATTTGACCTTGTCAAGTGGACCAAAGCAATTTATAAACAAACTCCTGCAGGGGAGGCTACTTTTGGCCAAGCACTATATTTGCAGTGTTTTACTTATGCCCGCTGCTACCTTACAATAACTTCACAAACAGGCTGACTTCCTGAAATATAGGGTGCTGAGAGATATCACAGATGTATCTAGAAACACTGGGATAGCACAGGGTTACTTCCCTCCCTAGAGGCTGTATAGAAATATATCCACCCACCTTGCTATCTTGTTCTTGCCAAAAGTTACTGATCAGTTGTTCACTACTCATATTAAAAGTTCACTTGATGTTTAGCATATGTATTAAAGACCATATTTATACTTAAATATGACATTATTATATAGTTGTTTGGGGCCATTTTGGAAGACCAATATGTAATTTGTCCAATATATAATTGAATGGAGTCTACTTTTCAGAATACTAACATAATACTAGCATGATAACAAAAACAGTTAAGTATGTGTGTCTGTTTTGTTTTCAGGCTTTTTTTTTTTTTTTTTTTTTTTTTTTTTTTCTGTGATAGGATTCTTTCTGATAGGATTCTTAAATTGCAAGTGGAAATTTTAAGTTTTCAAGTTTGAGCCACATATGCTATTTTAGTGGGAGCAGCATTTTAACGGGTACAAAAGCAAAATGGCCCTCATCCTGTCCTGTCCAATAATTGTAAGAAAGACAGAAGAGCAAGGATATGCAGTGGCTCAAAGACAGATCTTTTGTGTAGGAAGAGAAGACTGAGCCAATCCAAGGGAGTTGTTGTATGAGGAAGTGGAGGAAAGTCTCACTGGATGTATAAGCTACATATCATTGTTAAGACTATGCTATGACTTCTAGGGCATATTTCTGTACCTACATCGACCTTAGTCATGACAGCAGAGCCAGATGACATTATAATCTGCATCTTGACTCCAAAAAGGGAATCATTTATAGAAGGGAACTGACTAAAGTGCTCATTGTTCAAGTAGACCCACTTTTCCTGTGTCATGTATCCTAAGGCAGCTGGTGCCCAAAGCTCTTCAACTGTTTCTCTCTCTTCTGGCTGTTATTTTTGAGGAAACTGTAGAGGATGGTATCAAGTGTGATGTACTTTACTTCTTTGTGATCATAAACAAGGTGAAGTTACTGCTTACCTCAAAGTATGTGGTAATGGATCTGTATACAGTGACAATGTTTTATAGTAATTTTTGTTGATACTGCCTTAAAAGACATAATTATGGTCAATGACAGTTAGAAGGAGCTCTTTCTTCTGACAATTAGAAGATAATTAGAGTCCTTCAGGCCATTAAATCTCCCAAAATTTTCAGAAAGTATGGAAAATAGCATTCATCATTTATGAGTCTTATGTGAGTAGCCAGGATCTTGATATATATTTTAGCTAGGGAAAAAATCTATTCTAAGTCTTGACTGCTTCATCTTAGATGCTCTTTAATGTTCAAAAACCAAGAAAACAGTTAACAATGTTTCATTGCCAGGAGATAAGAATATTGACCCTTTGAGGTCAGAACAATGAAAAGAATTTCCCAAGTACTTAGAAGCCACTATATTGCATATATTCATAGCTGCTTAGCAGATTTATGCCTTATTCATCAATGGGTCAAGTTCTCAGGGTCTTCCAATATGAGGCTGTGGAAAAACAAATAAACAAACAAACAAACAAAAAACCCTTATTACTTGTAGTTGTTATTCTTTCTTAATTCACCTTTCAATGTGTGCTAGGTGTTTCTGAGTCATATATGGAGATGAGGGACACAGTTCTGATGCTAATTTCCTTAGTTATATAATCATATCTCCACTCTGATTTCCAAAAGTGTAAAGAAGAACAGAGTCAGGACCTTGTGCCTTGGATTCATTATACTTACAATGAAAATATATGCCACACAGAAATAGAAGATCACAGCAAAGAAGAAGTGATAGAGTATTACTGTGTAACATTTATCTTGGCATTTTTTTTATAAGTATACATCTGTTTACACTCTTTAAGACGAATATCAGGGTTCACAGAGGATTTTTATTACTTTTTTTTTTTTTTTTTAAGAAGAAAATATAGTTTATTATTTGCCTTAAACGAAACAAAAACATATCTGTCACTCTCTCCACTTTTACATCCAAGATGGGATAAAAGGTATTCTCCTCTGTCTCAGAATTTCTCTTAAAGCATTAATTCATCCTGAAATCAACCCTCACAGTTTTGCTCTACCTGAAAATTCATTAGGACATTTGTAGAGACATTTTGCTATGTTAAGTTTGGTCCTGTAAATATCTAGATTAATCACATTTCGATTGTTCTTTAGCATTATTGATTGTGTTGGAAACTGCAACCTATGATAGCAAGTGTTATTTTTCATTTATTTTGTGTCCATATTCAGTTGAGAAACCTTGGAAAGTTGTTGGGGCAAGAATTCTATGAACTGCAATAGCTTGTTACAAAAGACATTTTATTTATATTAACTTCTCCACTTCCATTCCTTTTTGGCATTCAAAATACATATATAAGTGTTGCTGTTACTTTCCAGTTTGAGCTTAGAGTTCTTTGTTTTTACATAAAATATTTCAGTTAGATATCTATAGTATGTCACATTTCTGTAAGTCTTCAAGGCTTTGCACATCTCTCCTTTTCTTTGGTAAATATGCAGGCTGGCTGTCAACTATTGTCTCTGCTTCACCAATGTTTGTAAAGTTGTTGTGTGACATTTTATATGCCTTCTTTTACACAGCCTTGATAGAATGTTAGAGTCTTCCCATGGAATTATTTGGCTGACCTACTAATTAGTTCTTTTGAATTTTCTTCCTCGTTTTTGTAGGACATTATGGATTTCTACTGAAATGTATCTATTGTTACCTCTCCCATTTATTCAGCTACTTGATTCTCACGCATTATTTATTTTTTCTGATAGGATCCTTAATATAGCTTTTACTGTACCGACCAACAGGTTTATCTTCATAGGTGTGCAATCTTTGCTCCTGCTGATGCTGTTACATATGTGATTCATACCAAAAGGCTTCATTCATTTAGCATTTACTACAGAAGTGCTGTCAGCCTCTTAGCTTTTATTAGTATCATCATCTGGTTGTAAATACACTGGTGGTGGGAAAACCATGGTAAAAGTGAATTAACCATAAGTTATATATTTTTCCATGATGAGTATATCCTTGGATGTGGCCATTCCTTTATCTTCTGACCATCTGAAAAGTTCAAGGGGAGTGAAGAAAGAGCATTTGATTCTTTCTCACTGCAGAAGTATCTCATGAGGAGATCCTTTAAATGTACCTTTATCTTTTGACTGACCACCACATGAAAAAAAAATCATATATTGAATATATGGAGGAGATTAATGGAAAGGGAAGAACATACATGAACTACACACTGTCAGGGGATTTTTTATTTTTTATTTTTTAAATATGCTATTCATATAGAGCAAATTGATTTTGCACGTCAGAATACAACAGATTTACTGTTACTTTAATAACTATTAGGTATTATATATATATATTTTTTAATTTTGGAATTTTAAATAAAGATTCCAGCCAACACATATCTCTTGCCTTATCCTAAAGATATATTAAGCTGTATTGTCCTGTCTTTCTAGAAAGATACAGGTAAGGCTTTTCAAGATAGAAAACAGTGGCCAGTGATAATCCCACATGAGGTTTTGACATGCTCTGAAAATTCAAATACTCCTTTTGCAAAGAAGTTTGCAAATCCTGAAAGGTTTATCTATGAGCTTTCCTTTGTGTTGCTGAGACCTACGGTGAAGAAAGCTTTTAAGATCAAGGTCAGAAAAGAATTCTCACCGGGAGTGCTTTAAAGTTGAAGACATAAGTGCCTCCTGGGTTAGGCTTCATCTTAGCTAGGGTGTTGAAGTTGGTGAAGGCAGTTAAGTTAGGCATTTTACATGCCTAATCTCTAGGTTAGTCATGAAAAATGACAGATAAATGCCTAATTCTTCCACAGTTCCTATAATCCTTGACTCTGTCCCCAAACTCTTCCTTCTTTTTTCTCTCTTCAGTGATGTTTCTCCTAAAGTTCATGATTTGCAAAGCAGAAATGACCCTGAGAGTCTCAAAAAGTCTACATTTTCCATATGTGCATTATATAGGTTTTAATATTTATGACCATATTTATGAAACAGAGTTATTATGATTAAGGATATTCAGGATGTATTTTTATATTTCAATATTCAAAGACAGCATAAACACTGCATGCTGTCAATATATTCCAAACATACAGGCAAAATTTTTCAACTGTCATAAAATACTTGTTTGAATTCTTTTACTTATATTTTAAACTGCATGTGAAATTCTCTGCAGAAAGTTTTGTGAAAGATATTAAAATGTAGGAAGTATGTGTCTGTTTCAAAGTGGGTGATATTAACAGAAAAGTGTTCAGTCAAAAAAACAGTTGTCTCACCCTCCCTCCCCTCCAAGTCTGCAACATTTACCAGCCCAAAAGTGGTATTTGTATCCTTTTTTTTTTTTTTTTCTTTCATAAAAATATGATTCACATATTTTCTGATTTAAAAGAGGTTGCAGATAAATGGTATAAGCACTTGCAAGTGCTGTGTAGAAACTACCAATACTTAGATGTACTTAGACTGAAAACACTTTATTTTGTATGCATTTTATTAACAGAAACAAATATTAACAGTCAATAATTTAATATTAGAACATCAGTTCTGAAACTCTGTAGTACCAACTACTGGATTTTACTCCCTTCCCTTGTTGACAAATGTAAGGGACGTGAGTGCCCAACTGCTGTCAGAGAGCCACAGGGGTGCCCCATGCTGGACACCACTCTCATTGTGAAACATTTTTACTTTGTTTCTTGAAACAGTTCACCAGACTTAGACTACAGAAGTGCCTGCAAATTTCATAGAGGATTTTTTCTACAGTGGACAATCAGCGTCTGGCACCCAGTTATAATGCTAAGAAAGAGTTTTTACAAGTCTGAGTCAGAATCTGGAGAAAGGGTCTTTCAAAATGTCATATCTCAGAAAGATCATGTCACATTTTTACTTTTTACCTCTGTTTGCAATATAATGGAAATCACTGACAACAGTTATGAGTATTTCTGTTGCTAAGCAGTTGTATAGTGTGCTCCAAAAATTTACAGTGGTGAGGCAGGTAAGAATACTGAAGAACCATTTATTTGATGAGTAGAATGTACTAGTTTAAATATCCTATTAACCATAGAAAATAAGTATAGTATCACCACAGGTGCTGTTGAAAAAAATAGAAAAAAATGAGAAAAAATATGGAAAGGATGCTCTATAGTAATATGAAAGAATATTTCTGCCCAAGAAACTTCCATATTCATGAAAAGTGATAGTCTCCTCAGACACTCAATTAAACAAGATATTAACCTACAATTTTCACCTCGTTGGCTGCAGAAAAAGCCAAGGGAACCTGGCCTTATCTGAAATCAGTCTTTGTGAACACTTTATGGAAGAGATGTTTCTATGAAAGCATCCCCACTAGGGGGAAGGTACACATATTTTCCTGGCTTTAAGGCATGGGAACCAAAGGTGATTGAAAGAATGGCTTCTGGTATAAATTAAAACCTTCCTAGGTTTGTACTGGTTTGTTGCATCTCATCCCCAAATGGATATTGTCAATAGGAAAGAACATAAGGTAAACTGTATGCTGTCTATATCTGGGTACTCAATTGAAGCCAGGTTGGGATTCATCACTCTGATTCTCTGTCAAAGAGCTATTGTAGATATGGCACTGCTCATCGCACATGGATCTGTCTGATGTAGCGATAGCTCCTGTATTTGGTGAAATCTCACATAAAGATTGAGATGAGAAGAAAGGGGAAGACCTTACATATTTAAAAAATGCACAGACCTGAACATATATGTCATATCTCACAAAAGGTTTGGGTGATATGACATATATGTTGACATATATGACAGAGGTTTGGGAGATATGACATATATGTTGACATATATGACAAAGGTTTGGGTGGTTATAGCCTCTAAAGGTCTTTATATACTTCTGTGGTAAGAAAGTTCTTTCCTCTACCTTTTTAGAGAAAGGGAAACCCCTATGGGGAGGTCATCTGTGATATATGTTATCTCTGAAATGTGGCTATTTTATATAGCAGGTTCAAACAATGTGCAGTACACAAATGTAGGAAACCTCTGAGGACAAGTATGTGTAATGGTTCCTCCCTCTTCCTACTTCCTTCTCCCTCCCCACAAGCAAGGCTTGCAGATGTTTTCTTCTGCTCTTTATTCTTTTGTTCCTGTTTGTCTGTGACCCTTACTCTTAAATGATTCTTTTTTGTCAAACTTTGTTTTTTCCTGAGCCTTTGATCCTGTGCTTTGACTCTTGCAATAATGAACATGACACTGTTAGTTTGCTAGATTTGTTTTATGATTGCTTAGCTCTCAAAGTTCCTGTGAACAATCATATACACTTCTGCCAGTGTCTTTCAGAAATGGGGGCTTTCACAAAAGTGCCACTTGGGCCTAAGGACTGGTGAAATATAAGCTTGTGTATGTAGATTAAATACTTAGGATTACATATTACAATTTTACATTACATTTTACATTTTACATTTTACATTATCTATCCTTCCTTTGTTTATATATATATATTTGAGTTTTCCAGCTGACAAAGATTTAAAACTATGCTAAGTTATAGAACCAAATTTAAAAGACACAGAGCAGACTAGAGGCTAGGGCTCCAGTATTGGGTCAGGATAAACAGTTCGTTGTTCTCACAAAGTAGTATTTCCTTATGTCCTGATGCTTTTTTTCCCCCTTATTTCTTTGCACAGACTTCTCAATTCAACTGAGAGAACTGGAAGAAAGAGGATCTCTGTCTGCTTCAAGGAAAATAAATATGCCTACACACAAAATATTATGGTTGTTGTAACTGAGTATTAGGCATAGTATCTGACATATGCTGTGAAGATACTGTAATCCATGAATCTAGATTAACTACTACCAAACTTGTAAGGTTTTCCTCAATGCAACTGTGATTCAGATACATATATAGAGTACCATACATGTGTAACAATAAAAGGACAGCTTGAGAAAAACTACAAGCATGACTTTTCATACACCTCCTTTCAACTGCTCCATTGATTTAGTAGAATCTTAAAGTTGGTGGATCTCCATTGAAGTAAGGTTACTCTTTAGTTAACACAAATCTGATCAAGGATGCCGCTTCTCCTTTGCAACAACAGTGGAGGAAGTTATCTAAGGTTACTATTGTCAGCTGCACACAGACCTTCAGGTTATTTTAATTTCTGTGACAGGCAGACAGGCCCCAAGCTGTGTTCAGATAATCAGAAGCATCAGTAATAACTTGGAAACAATATATATATATATATATATATATATATATATATTTTTTTTTTTTTTTTCTCAAATATATGTGCTAAGTACAGCTTAGCTGGAACAGAAACAATCAAATGCAACTTCTGTAAAATGATTGGGGAAATGAGCAATCTGTGGGAAGAATGATAAGCAAGAAGATAGTGGCTTGGACAGTAAATCATTAATCTTATATTTATTTTCCTGCTTTTTCTTCTTCAGTAAGTACTTTTTAAAAGAAAAAAAAAATAGTTAATAATTATTATGCAGTGTCAGAAGAAATAAATCTGGATAAGAGGAAAAGGTTCACCAAAGACAGGTAAGTAGAAAAGAAAGAAACAAGTTCCTGCTTTCCATTTTTTTGTAAAATACCTTCACTTAAAAAGAAAAATCCAAACAAACCAAACCTGAAAGGCAAGCAATACAAAAGGAAAACTAAAATGCTCTAAAGGGTCAAATTAGTATGAAAAAAATCCCTTTGGCAATCAATAAACCAAAATTATCTACACTGATTCTCTCTGAGACTAGCTGTTTACAAAGTTACCTAGAACAGAAGGAAATGCTGGTGCATGCTTCTTTCAAGAGTTCACATTAGTTACTCCTAGAAAAATCAAAAATAATTTTGCTACTCTTGACCCATTACAAGTGACATCCCCCAGCTATCAGTGCTGGGAAAGACATCTAATGATTTTCTAGTGATTATCTTGTAATTTCATATTTGTATTTTCTAGATATATTCAACAGAAAACAGTAGTGGTTGCTGGAGTGTTGCTGGCAGAAAACAATTATTTATAAACAATATAAATAAAAATCCTGAACTGCTAGTAAATTGGCTAAAAGCTGGCAACCCAGAGTGGGCTTAATGAAAGGGTTTTGTTAGGTAATAAATTTAAGAGATATGTAAACTTAAATCACAAATTTGAACTGGTTCCATACTATAAGACAAACATATATGTTTGTTATATTTTAAAACCCAGAGCGGCCAAGGTTTGGATCAAATCCTGAACTTCCCCAAAATCTGGAAATATTCTGAGATGTTGTGAAGAAAGTGACATATCAAGTGGAGATAAAAAACTGTTAAATCTTCATATTTGTAAGTAAACTTCAAAAAAATGTTGACATGTTTTAGTCTGGGATTACTTTTTTATAAAGAAGAAATGGTTAAAATACTTACATAGATTAGTGCCAGATTGTAAGTCATCGATGGGTTTATGCCTCTGTTGCACCTCTAAAAAATCTTAAACACCAGAATATGGAATAAAATATGTCTGAATTTTTCAGTACTTCTTAATCGAGATATTATTACAAAAGATATACAGAAACAGTGAAGGTTAAATCCCGATACAAATGAAATCAAAGAAAACGCTCACCCAAATCCTAATATATTTATTTTTCTTCTGTGTCATTTTTACTATGCTAATGTTTACTTTGTTTCCCACTGGCCAAATGCAAAAAGTTGTTCATTTCTCTTCTACTTAGGATAATTTGCTCTCATGCCCAGAATCTCTTTTTGGTGTTTCTGAATGCAGATTTATATAGCTCAATCAACTTTTTAGTAACCTCTCTTATGAGTGGACTTTCTCTGGACACTATGAAATATATACACTTCCTCCATCCCTTTTGTTTCGAACTTGTTTTCAAATCCCAGTTCTTTCCTGAAGGTCTACAGAACATGGATTGTATTTCACTGCTGAATTTAGATTATATGCACACTACCTGCCATGTCCAGATGAGACTCAGTTTAAACAGTTCTTCAGGGTATGACCATGCATTTAATGCTCAGCACTGAAACAACCAATAATCATTAGTAGAAGTACTGGAGTTCAGAGGTAGCACCTTGTTTTGAGGTACCACATAGTACCGCTTAATTCACATTTCTCTTCAAAATCTACAGTATGATGATATCCAGGTTTTGAGCTCTTAGTATTGGATCAAAAGCATCATGATCAGACAATGAAAAACATTTATCTGATGTGATATTTAGTTTATTTATTTAAATTTCAATGATTTTATATATATATATATATATATATTTTCTGCGTTCTTTCTCTTTGTTCTCTTTAGTTAGCCTGTTTCAGAGGGTTGTCACTCACAGGAACAAGATTCCCAGGGATGTAGTCACGGCACCAAGCCTATCGGAGTTTAAGAAGCTCTTAGCACAGTCTGAATTTTGGGTAGACCAGTGTGGAGCCAGGAGTTGGATTTGATGATCCTTGTGGGTCCCTTCCAACTCAGGGTATTATATGATTCTGTGATTCTGTGATTTAGTTCATACAGGACAATTTTTGTATAAATGTTAGTCTCTTTTCCCAAACAGGCCCAAGCTCTGTGAAAGCTTGAAGGTGTCATATATAGCTCTGTATCCACAGTGATTCATAGCTTCCTTCTATGCAGACAATTTTCTTCAGTTTGTCACGTTGATGAGCGCTGGGTAGATATCTTAGTAGAACTGAGAATACTAGCCAAGGATTTAAGCATTTGCCTCAGTGCTAGGCAGATTAACTCAGAGATGCATGTTTATTGTCCAGAATATATTATTTAAAGACACATTTACCAACTTGTTAATGTTACCTTGTGATATATGGTTCACATCAGAAATGTAAAGCAGCTCTGGCCATATGCAAACTTTTCCTCTCATAACATTCTCATGTATTTATTCTGAAGTAAGATCAGAAAGAGAGTTAATAATACATCAGAAAGCCACATTCTATCTTTTATTATTATTATTTTTTTTAATTATAACTTTTAAGGTGAATATATCATATTTTTTTTTTATTTTTATTTTTTTGTTTATAATTACTTTTATCTAAATAGAAGATTTTCTTCAGATGATTCTTGTGTGTCAGCAAGTATATTTATTGGCACCCTGGAATTAAACTGGAGCTCATGGAGTTAGATGTAGAAATCCAGGGTTCTTAGCCTGACCTATAACAGACACATGTCATTTGGTAGAGGCAAGACAATCTTGTAACACATTCATCTCTAATTTACACTTACTTGTTCTGAGTGCTGAAAAGCAATTTTTATATTCTTCTTTAAAAATGGTGATCCATGATTTTTGTTTTTGGAGAAGGAATTTGAGAACCAGTATGTAAGTTTAAAAGTTCAAGATGTACAGACAACTTACCTTCTAAACGAAATGTGGATGAAACTGTCAGCTTGAGAGCAGAGGTGAAACAAAACATATCCAGTCCTGATCTAAACTGGAAATCCCATGCCTAGAAATACAATTTGACACCCATTAAGCTTTCCACTATTTATTTGATAGTAAATTGTTTATGTAGAACTATATACTGTTATGTTGTATATTTTTATGTTTAACACTCATTTTTTATTTCATTATTATTAGTAAACACATCAAATTAATGTTGAAAAATTATATTTGCCAATTTTGTATTCTTAGAACTAATTCTTAGATCTAATCAAGTACTATTCTTAGAACTAATCAAATTATTTATCTACTGTTTACTTTGTTTTCAGTACTGATGTTAATTTAGTTTAGAAAGGGAGAGGAAGAAATACAGGTGAAATTCTGCCTTTTTCATGGTGAGAGGCACTCAAGGATAGGTGCAACATTCATTTTGGGCTGCTACAAGACTCATCCAATAGTTATCCAATAACTGAATTGTACAGATTTTTCCTCTATCTTCTCCCACTGGTCGTAAGAATTCAGTAGCACCTTTAAATGCATATACACTTC
This sequence comes from Oxyura jamaicensis, assembly GCF_011077185.1. NCBI lineage: Eukaryota > Metazoa > Chordata > Aves > Anseriformes > Anatidae > Oxyura > Oxyura jamaicensis. The sequence goes on along the minus strand of NC_048893.1, from coordinate 50,137,945 downwards.
ACAAAGGTGAAGGAATGCTTTTGTGAACTGCTGTTTCAGATATAAACTGAAAAATAACTCCTGATCAGTATAAAGCAGGAGGCGATAAAGGTAAAGCAATCATAAACATCATTATGGATAGACCTGGCTGGCCTTTATGAGCATCAGATATAAAAAAACTCTAAGTTGATCAAACTTTAAGGAAGTAGAGTCATGTCTGAAATTGACCTTATGCTTTTATTATGAAATATCTGAAACTAGCATCTAACCAGAGAGATCATCTTATATATGAAAGAAAAAAAAGACTGTATGTTATCAAAACTGTTCCTTTAGGAACAGTCAAAAAAGAGAAGCTGGAGGGAAGGAAAATTTCTAATACCAAGGATGAAAATGAAGCAGATCCATTGCAAGAGCTGTGGTAAGTACCAAGAGGTATTATTTCAGCACATGAATCTCTGGTTTCACTATAGCATATGTAAACATGAGTGTTTCTGCTCTTTGACTTACTCTGGAACATTGGAGAGACTGCTGCATCCATGTAAGGAATGTGCTGTTGGTGACACACTGTGATGCTCCAGGTTCAGCTAAGCCAATTCATGAAAGGCAAATGGCTGTGCCACAGGCTGCATTTTGAATTCTTGCTGTATCTGAGCAGAGTGTGATTGATGAGCTGTGTGCAAGAAATGGTGTAAACACCTCTTAAAAAACCACAGCTGCACTTACATCAGAGTTCTAAAAGGCAAACAAAGCTGGGGGGGAGTGGGGGGATCACTAAAAACTGAAGAAAGAAGAAAAATGGGAGCATTTATATTTGCAGAGGAAAAAAAAATTAAAGCACATATAGAATGCTAAAGTAAACCACAAATTAATAGGAGTCCTCTCTCTATTTTTGCAATATTTCTGAAGGGTCTGCATGTATTTCTATTGTGACATCACTCTTGTTGTGAATGCATTTCTTATATGGATTTCTGTGGAATGGTGAAGTTGACATTAGCATTCTCTTCTATTTGGCTCCCATGTAAGTGGAAAGTTCTTGTACTAAATATTTTACACTTAAAAGAGATCCATCTTGTACAGGTAATGCACAAACAAATTCATGTAACTGTCTATGATAGTACTAGAATCTCAAATATCATGTTTTGTTTAAATGACACCCATAAATTTTAATTGCTTCAAGCACATTTGTAATTTCATCCTTCACTAATTCACACATAAAAATGTTTTTAACAGAAGACAGATACCAACTAGAACAATTTTCTCGGGGATATGATAGATTCTGATTATATTCCTAAAAATTGCTATGACTTAGCTAGAAGTTACACATTCAGGACATAAAAATTTGGAAACATAACTTTCAAAACTATCAGATCAAATAAAAAAAATCATTTAATATTTTAAAATTTTCTCTAATGATACCTGCCATTGAGTTGGTGTCATGAATGAAAACACATGTATATTTCTAATTGCCTAAGATACCTGGTCAGTCCAGCAAAACCAAAAAATAACACCTCAGAAATTCCCACTCAATTTGCCTCGCTGAGTTCTTAGTGTTTCTGTCCTTTGGTGAAGATTGGAACAGGGTAAGATGCTGGAGAACAGCTCATGTCCTTATGCTTCCTAGGAGGTCCAAAACATAGAACAATCTTAGAAAAAAAATATATTGTTTGAACTGGGTTTGTGGACACCATGTTGGCATCCTCTGGGTTGCTGCTGCCTGCTTTACACTTGTAAAATCTGTAATAATCCTCAGTTATTTTTCTATGAAACAACCCAACAGCTATATTCACTTCCCACTGATTTTCATTGTAATCCTATGCATAGCTACAAAAAAATAGGAAAAAAAATGTATGAAAACTCAGAGGAGAATGCTTAAAGCATGAATGCAACTTATTATTTTTTTTTTTTCAGTATGTTCATATTTATGAATTGTTACATGTTCGATGTACCTCTGTGCCTCACAAGTGGAGAGGATAATAAAGATAATTTGTAATTAAGATCATGCTTTTCCTCCTTTTATCGCTCTGGCTTGGTTTACCTTTTTATACAGTAGTGTTTATACAGGATAACCTAAAAATAATGGGTGGCCTAAACATGTCATATATGTGATGTTTTTACTAATAATTGTACCTGAAACTGTCTTATTTTACAAAATAAGTATAACTATTCAATCAGTTTCTTTTGATTACTTTTAGTTTAAATTCATTGCCTTTTAACCCACTTGTTTCTGTACCAAGAATTTAGACACACCCACCCACACCCAAATATACATATACTACACAAAGACAGAAGCTTTCATTTCATGTGCAGAAACATCCATCTTGCTAGTAGTGGAAGGGAAGGGAAGTCTCCCAGGAGCTCATTCCAACTGCAATGTCAAGTTTACAATAAACAGAATAATTACACAGTTTACAGTATTTATTTTATTACTATCCTTGTGATTGCTGAAATTGTAAATAAATGCTCTCCTTGCAACAAATTTATTTTGTTTTCCAGAAGGACAGATTTGCTTCCTCTCCCTGCAATTATAATAATGGCCAATACATGTTTGTATTTAGGTTTCTATAGCCAATGTAAGCCAGACAGCCAGGCAGCTGTTGATCTTAAAGGATTATCACAAAACAAATTCACTTAGCTTTAGAATGTAATTTATCATTCAAGACAAAATCCTGATTGTGTTTTTAAAACAATTGCATTTTAAAAATTGCAAGTACAAATTATATACAAGATATGAAAAATGATGTACTCTTCCATGAGAAATGCTACTAGTTCATGGTGATCATGTCTAAATGCTTAGTTTGGCTATCAAGATAAGAGTCCTGCTTATATCAGCCATACAGTAATTGAATACAAAAGACCAAAATGTGTTGACAAGAAAACAGATTTCCTCCTGAAACCTTTGGTGTCCTTGACTCAGCCAAATTCATTTTGCACCACCCTTTTCCTTAAAAGATGGAGGCAGGATTAAGGCCATGTTTGAAGGATGTTCCCAGGGACTTGGTGGCTTCTGATTGTCAGCAATATAACTATATTTTTCTAAGACTCTGTTTCAAGTCCGAATTAGCCTATATATAAATGTACCATTAATGTAGATAGATAGATAATCTGCTTAATACATTCTTTATCTGGTCAATTCTTTAGGTAGTTTCTCAGGTGAGTGAGAACACACAAAAGAGTAATGTCATGGCAGTAGTTTTTCTGAGCACAAGGAATGAAAAAAATTATATGGAAGGTTCTAGTATAGTTTCAAGATGTAGACAGAAATGTCTTATTTGAACTTATGTAAGGTCTCGAGATCTCAATATTTTATTGCCTCTGAAGCCAAATTTTGACTTAAAATTTTGAAATATTTTCAGAAAATTAGTCTCCTATCAAAAAAAAAAAAATAAAAATGAGATAAGCATTGGCAGAACTGTCAAACTTCTCTTGACTGCAGCAAACAATTTAATAGAATACAAGAACCTGAATAGAAACAAACAACCCTGAATTAAAATTGACAAAACTCTAATAGTTTTATTAGTTCTAAGATAAATATTTCAATATCTTGGTTAGAAGTAGGTTTTAATAGAGGAAATATACACATTTAAATTAAACACTCAAAGATTTTAAAGCTCTCTGAAAGTTTTGTTTGTCATTATTATTTTTTAGGCTGAGCTGAAAATATTTTTTCTATATTTGCATTCTTTCAGTCAATAAGAAACTAAATTCTCTTTCAAATACATTCTGAATTTTATTATTATTTTTTAATATAAATTTATTGTCATAAAGTGCTAATGGGTGAATAAAAAGGAGAAACAACTCAAAAAGTGTAGCTGGATTTTTTAGATTGAAATTATTAAGTATACATTATACCAAACATTTAGTTTTGAATGATTGTTCTCTCTCCTGTGCAGAAAACATGAGCAATGCTCTTATTCTGCTTCTTCTATATATCCATCAATCTGTATGTCTCAAACTTTTATAAGTATCTGTCAACACTCTCCTCTGAAAAAAACTTTACAAATAAACCATTTGGTATTTTGTTATTTGATAATGGGTAAATCCTTTGCTATTATACTCATATACAACACAGGACATCATTAGCAGAGGAAAGGAGTCAGCAATAAAATCAATTGGAGATTAAGCTCATTCACAAGTGTTCAGTCCCCATTGAGCAAAATGTTAAATATGCGTGACTACTTTATTCAATAGTACAGCTATTGATGGGGTCCCAAAACCCTAGTTAAGTTTTTATAAGCCTTTTCACTAGAGAACATAATTGCTATTTCCACATACCTACATTCAATTTTCAGGGATTACTCTAAGTGTGAATTCTCAGGTATTTCTTCCAGCTGTCTCCTGTCAACCTATAATCCCATATACAGAGCTCTGTCCCTGCAGGGTAAGCACTTGATCCTAGGGTCAAAGGTCCTTTAGTTCTTGACTAATGCACCTCATTAGAAGAGGAAAGCAGAATGTCTCCAGCAATTCAAATGTCATGAGAAGTAACAGAGCTATATATTTTTAATCATGTTAAACAGGTTTGTTTTATTGTAGATACTGGGAAAAAAAATCAGAAGGCTTTTCCTTTATAATCAGTGGAAGTGCCATATGTTTAGTTCTGTGCATCTAAAGGTGATATGGAAGTATGGAACTAAATTGAGAGGAAATAAAATACCGAATAATATATATATATAGTAACTTTTTGTTTGTTTGTTTGTTATGCTAGGAGACAGGACATAAATTAATAAGATTGCTCAAGTATTTGAACTAAAATGAATGTATTAGTAAGCTGCTGGGTTCTTTAGTACTTTATTTTAATGTTATGCAATGGCTTTATCCTATTCTGAAAAAGTAATCATCTCATAAAACATTAGATTTTGATTAAGCAATGAAACTGGAACTTTAGTACAACAGAATTCCTAAGCAAATGTGAGCTACTACATTTTCCACAAAGATATTTTATCAGTTCATTCTAGTCTTGAACAAATTTCCTTTGCTTTATAAATTGAACCCAGCTATTTGCATTCTGAAAAGATGTTATTTTGAATGCTTTTGTAAAAAAAATAAAAAGTAAACTGACCAGCAATTCTAGCTATTTGTCATCCTTTCTTTCTAACGGAGATTTACAAGCAATTATATGAGCTAACTTGTTTGTCAAATTTGAACTGTAATTATTCAATTGTTGAACCTCATTTATCGCAGTAAGTTAACCTACACACTGGCATCCAAACAACTTCAAAGAAAGAAACATCAGCTATAGTTGTAGAACACATATTTAAACAAACAAACAAAACCTCAGACATTTTGTGTATTCACTGAATGGAGATATATAAGATGAAATCTTCATGTGACTAAAGACAGTTTCCCACAGATCTCAAAATGGTTTGAAATGTCCCTAAAAGCTGTTCTACCAGGCTTCTGCCGGACAGATGTTCTGGGACTGTGTCAGATTTTCTGGATTTTCTAGACATTTTCTGGAGTACTGGTGATCTTCAAATACATGACACTATCATTGGATGGAACAAAACCAGAAAAAGATGTGACGTCACAATCCAACTTTTTATATAATGACCAGAATATTCTGATACTACTTTAATATCAGAAAAATCCTGTCACTTTTTTCTGTGTCTCATTTCTTCTAAAGTAATTATGAAACATAAATGTGAGACGAGGCACAGTTATTAGATTGACTTATAAATTTGGAAAATATTGGACAATTCAGACACACTTCTTTCTTTATTTTGAGATTGTAACAATTATAACAGCAGTACGTATATACTTTATTTTCTCATTCTGAATAAAATAAAACTTCACACAATGGTTTAGAGATGTATAATTAAATATTTTTAATATCACTTTATAACAAATAGATATTGAAGATTTTTGCAACATGCTGGGTTTGCCACCATTGTGGATAATCCATATCATATTGTTTTAACTTTTGAGTAAAATGACTATACAAATTGAGGTTTTATTCCATTTGGAGAGAGGGGAATTACACAGTGAGGTATCTTTGATTTTGTTCTCCATATTAACATGAAAGGTACAAATTTCAGCTTTCTTAAAGGAAGATGTCTGTGGAAGACATCTAATCAGATGGTTTAACTACCTACAGCAGCTAAGCCAAATACCAGTTTAAGCTGTGCAACATTTATCTCTCAGTCTTTATTTTAGAGTGTACAGCTATGGCTTTCTACCTGAGTTCACAACTCAGCACATAAACAGTGTGTACACTGTTATCTATTAAACACTTGGCTCAGATCGTCCTCTTCTCTGAGCAGCCATCCACTTGTGTCTTTCTCCCAACAACCACTATAAATTAAAAATGATGAAACTTAACAGCTCAAGGAGACTAAATCATCCTGTAACAATAACACAGGATAATTTGTGCTGTAGCAGTAAGAATGGAGTTACTGGACAACTTCATGTTTGTCTCACCAATATATTATTTCAAAGTGTCATTTACTACAGCAGTAAACTCTAGCCTTCTGATTTGTTAAAGTTGTATTAAACCCATCCTGCTCATTGAAGAAAAGCAGTTACATCTGAGGAAGCTGTCGCTACTAAATTGTTTTGTACATTTATTTTCCTGCTGGCTGTTGCTAACTGCTACAATCCTCTTTATAATAGAGTGAAACAACCTTGCTGGCCCTCAACCCTTTCTCTACTGTCCTACCTATCCTAGCCATGTCTTCGGTTTTACAAACTAGTTCATACATAAAAAGCTCAAAATTGCCAGAAGAGGATCTTCTCTCAAACTATTTTAATGCTGGCTATTGTTTACAATAAAAGATGCAACATACTGTGATAATTAAGTGCATTTGGAGAAATTCAGTTATATGTACCTAAACAGGCCTATTTGAAAATAACCACAAAAGTACTTGCTTCCTCTGGACTTAGGAATGTTATATATCTTATGCTGCCTGAAGATAACAGTAATTTTACCCTTCATTTCCATGGGATTGTCTCCAAAGTATCACTGCTGATGGTCCCATTCACAATTTACACACTGTTGAAAAGTTGACAGCTAACAATATAGCAAAAAGGTAACTGGCAGCTTGAGAACTAATCATGCTTTTTCTGTTTCTCTTGTAACACCAGGTGGCTAACTGTGTTTGTGGTGAGTGCTTCCCTTGCCTCTTCATCAAGAAGCACCAAACATTTCACAATAGCAATGGTATTCTGGTTTATTCAGATTGCTCACAAAGGAAGAAGACACTATCTTCCTACATAATCCTATGGATGGAATCCTTTACATAGGATGTAAAAGCAAAGCAGACTTACTTTGACAGAACAAGTAGAATTGGAAACATACCGGGATTTACAGAATACCTTCTCTCCTTCAAAGATGTTGAAGAGCATATAACTCTACTTCATCTCCATTGCTGTAGTGAGAAAAGGCTTACAGGGACAGTTAAAAGCTATAATCTCAATGTTAATGCTATATATTTCTTATTGCTACTGTTCTGCATCTGCAGGCTGTCCTTCCTTTTTTTTTTTTTTTTTTTTTTTTTTTTTTTGTGAACAATAGGTGTGCTTTTGATTTAATAAACAATTACATTTTAAGGCCTAACATTAAAAGGAAACAAAAATGTAAAAAGTGGGGAAATGATTGAATTACATAGAACGTATTTTTCTTTTAAAATGCGGTAAAAGATTCAACAGTTCAAATTGTTCAGGGCTGATCACATTTATTTCAAAAGGTGCTCTGTATCTTGGGGACAATGTACAAATCAATTCCTGCTGATAGTTCAGCAGATGCTCTTTTATTGAAAGTCACAGAAAAGAGTTGCAATAAAACCTGCATTAACAGCCAGAGCTCAAGCTGAGGCTGCCTCTTGATTTATGCACTCTCCTTTGGTTTTGATCTTTTAATGAATGTGACTTGCCACATTATATACTCTCCTGGGATTTTCTCCCTTACCACTCTCATTACTATACTCTCACAGTTGATCTGATCATGTAGTTTCTTATAATCAGGAAAAAGAAAATCAATAGCTAACAGTCAACTCTGCATGATTTTGTACATTTGTGGCTAAGGATCCAATTCACAATTCAATCAGATGAGTGAGAGGATCCTGTTTTTATGGAGTTTTGGATCAGGCTATGAGTTAAATGCTTTTTCAGAGCATATCAATATAGGTTATTCCTTGTGCATCTAATTGTTCAAGTGTCCTTCATCTCTACCTAATGTGAGTAACAGCAAAGAAGATAAAGAAAAAAAAAAAACAACAACTTGTAGTTTCTCTATTGTTCATAACAGTTAAATTTGATTTTTTTTTTTTTCCTAAATTTTAAGGAATACAATTATTTATGAACTATCTTAGTCAGAGAATATGACATATGGAGAGTTCTTCAAGTACCATCCATAGCTCTTATTTAAATCTGAGAAGCTGTACAAAATTTTACATTATACTTGCCTCATGAAAATAACTTAGGAGGAAGAATCATTTTTCAAATATTATTAATAGATAAAAGTAATCCAGATATAAATGGACTTCCAGACTGCAGCTACTGTGTGTATCTAGGCTAGACATACATATCTCAGTGTTTTGTTTTTTTTTTTAGTCTGACTAATTTTCTTTGTCTTTAATGAGTCTCCTTTAAAAGTCTGCTTTATGTTTCGCAAATACTTAATCATAGTTTTCTTAATCTATTTATTGGTAGAGTTTAAACATACACACGCAGACTGAAGTGGCATTACCTGAGGAAATGCTGGGCAGAAATCTTTTTTCCATCATTCAGATCAAATCTTTTCTCCCAGCTAATAAAAACAATTATACCTTTGCTTCTTGCTGTAAATAGAAATGCAAAAGCCTGTGAAAATGGGAATGGTTCCAGTGTGCATAAAATACACTTAAAAGGGGACCACAGGAGAAAACATCCCTGCTCAGGATGCCATCCTGGGCCTTATGAACTGTACCAAGAAGATTAGTAAGCCTACTCATGTAAGTAAACATTACACACATGTTAAAGAGTAGGTGAATTGTGTCTCATAGATGGAAGCTCTTACACTCTAATGAAACACCTTTGTGTATGACGTTATATCAATGGAACAGCATGTGGCTTTGGTACATATAAAAGCAATTATGGAAGTAATATTGCAGTCTAACTTGACTTTTTCCACTGGTTTCAGAATTTCAAGCTCCCTAATAGCTCTAACCCATGTCAGAATGATAGCACTTCCCTTCTTATCATTTCAGAATAAAACTTCCAGTTCCTTTAATGGCCCAGGTGCTCCTCTAATATATATATTAATTATTATTATTTTTATTTTTAGGAACTGAAAATAGTTTGGGATATTTTAAATATAATAGTGGTTTGGCTTCTGGTTATTTATCGTCTTTTCCCACATGTTGTATCTTGAAACTATGGTATAGCACATGTCCAGATTTTAGAGAAAACCCAAAATGCAGTGTCAGATGATGTAGCTACAAAGAGCATGTTACAACACTAGCTTATCCGTATTGGCCACTGATAACCCACACCATCTGTCTTGCCTCTGACGTTAGCTGGATGAGGAGAGATGGGGCAGCCTCTAAAAACAGGAGTCATAATGAGAAGAAACAGCAGCCTAGGAGCAAGTATTTTGTTGAAAAGTTCAAGAGATCATTTTTATTTTGTTTTATTTTATTTTGTTTTGTTTTGGTTTGGTTTGGTTTTTTCCTTCTTCTTTTACCTGCTTTAATGTTCAGCATCACAGCAAACATGGTGTTTTGTAAGTGATTTAGACAGAATGACTCAAATTTTTCTACCTTAATCAGTACGGTATTATTGGTAAGGATTTTTGAAGCCCACTGAGCCAGCCAAGTATCTTTCTTTCCCCTTTTCTGTAGTTTAGGACTTGAATCCTGGTAAGCTCTGGCACAGTTGCACTGCTTCAACACTTCATGCCTATCCTCTTGCTGTATCATCAAGATAAGTTATCCTGTAAGTAATAAAAGCTTCCTTTCTTTGTTTCACCTGCAAAGAGCTTTGAATATGTCAAGTCTGTTAATACAAAAATACTCTGATACACAATATTATTCATTATCTTATACTGTATGCATACTATATACAACCAAGGTCCCTGTTCTGACCCTTCCCAAATGTATGGGGATGCCTAGATAGTTCCCAAAAGCTAAATACAAGAGATTCAAGAAGACAACCCAAATGGTACTCTGGTTCCCATATAGAAACTGTAACAATTTTCTTGCCTTAGTGAATAGAATCATAGAATCATAGAATCATAGAATATCCTGAGTTGGAAGGGACCCTTAAGGATCATCAAGTCCAACTCTTGACACCGCACAGGTCTACCCAAAAGTTCAGACCATGTGACTAAGTGCACAGTCCAATCTCTTCTTAAATTCAGACAGGCTCGGTGCAGTGACAACTTCCCTGGGGAGCCTGTTCCAGTGTGCAACCACCCTCTCTGTGAAGAACCCCCTCCTGATGTCAAGCCTAAATTTCCCCTGCCTCAGCTTAACCCCATTCCCGCGGGTCCTGTCACTGGTGTTAATGGAGAAAAGGTCTCCTGTCTCTCGACACCCCCTTACGAGGAAGTTGTAGACTGTGATGAGGTCTCCTCTCAGCCTCCTCTTCTCCAGGCTGAACAGGCCCAGTGACCTCAGCCGTTCTTCGTACGTCTTCCCCTCCAGGCCTATCACCATCTTCGTAGCCCTCCTCTGGACACTCTCCAACAGTTTCATGTCCTTTTTATACTGTGGTGCCCAGAACTGCACACAGTACTCGAGGTGAGGCCGCACCAGCGCAGAGTTAATATTTCTAATAATTTCTGTCACTTTTATCTATGGTCTCACAAAGACCTCAGAGAGGTCTTAATAATTGTACAATTGTATAATTGTATAGCAGCTTTTACTGGTCCTCTGTGTTGCATTTCTTTCTTAATATGAACTCTGCTTAAGGACTGTCTACCCATGAACATTAACTATTTGTGATCATATAACACCCTCCCACAAAATGTGTGTCTAAAATTAAACTACAGATGGTGTTCTCGAATGTTAACCTTAGCCTAGGGTGCCAAATACCCTTAGAATCTCTCTACAGTCAATGGAAAAGGAAATGTCTCCTTTAAAGCAGTATTCCTCAATCTGTCCTCTGGGAACCAGTAGTGGTCTGGAAGACATCTGATGGTAGTTCATGAAAATGTTGGAAACATTTAACCTTCCCCTGCAGAAAACACCTCCAAACTATATACAGAAATTCCTAAACATGCACACAAGCAAACAATCAATTTGATCAAATTTAAAACTAATAAACAAACCTTGAAATGGCACTTGGCTGCAAATGAAAACCATTATGACAACACTTCATAATACAGTACTTACTTTTTGTTGTTGTTGTTTGTTTGTTTGTTTGTTTTATTTTTAAAGGTTTGGTAGACCATCAGTTAGAAAAAGAAAAGAACTAAATCTTAATTTTGAGCGTCTCTCTCCCAAGTGACTACATGAAGTAGCTAAGGAGACAAATTTTCCTTGGATAAAAAATAATTCTTGTCTTAAAATAACAAAATATGAAAACAAATGTCCATGGGATTGTGCATCCAGCATAGTAAACTCAATGATCATTTTTGAAAGCTTTGGATAATTATCATTATATCATATATTTCAAAAGGATGGTTTGAAGAAAGTATCTTTAAAAATCAATAAATTCTTCTCAAACTGAGTGGAAGAGTCTGCTTTTTAAAAATAAGCTTGGTGATTGTTTGTAAAGCAGGGTTAGTATTAGAAGCATTGTTAAAGTTCAAACAGACCTATACCATATCAAATAAAAATATTCTAAATTGCAGCTTGTAAAAATATAATCTAATAAGAGAATATTCTCATTTGTTATTTTGTCTGACTAAAGATTTTGCTAATTACAATATCTCTATAGTTATTTGTATCAAGCAAAACTCATTCCCATGTGTAAGGCACCATAAGGATTTCTGCCTAACAGATGGGCTTCTCATGCTTTTAATTCCATTTGGAAATCTTAGCTTTGTTGTGCATGAAACAAAGATTAAGAAACCCTTGTGAAGGTCTTTCTGTGCAATCCTTATCTATATTGAGCTGCACCAGGAAACAAATCTGATGGTATTCACAGCAAAGAGGCTAAGTTTTTTTAAAAAATAAATCTCTTTCAATCCATCATTTTGAGTGTTTAACAATTTTATTTTGGAGTTAAATACATTTATTGATTTTTTGCTCAAGTTAGCACTCTAGATCCTCTGACAGTAAATTATAATAATCTGTATTATGATCATAAATCACATCCTAGTTAAGAGTTTGTTTCCAAGTAAACTGTGGATAACTTTTGATCCCATCTCAAAAGTTGCTGTTCAGGACATTTGTTTCTTTTCATTTGAACTATGCCAACTTTTTTATGAAGTGTATCTCTTACATGTCTCAACAGATTTCCCACCATAAGTACACAGAATACTCGTCCCAGGAAAAAATAGAAGAGGAGATGCTCTATGTATGAACAAAATAGTATCTAGTAGAAGGCTTGATTTCTCCAGCCTTCTAGGTTTAGTTAAAGATAAGTGGTGTTTAATTAACATATTAAACATCAAAGGAAGAGAGACATAATCAGCTGCCAATTATTTTGTAGGTTTTAAAGATTTTTTTTTGCATGAATTTTTTTGCAAGCTTTATTTATTTATTTATTTATTTATTGGTAATTTTAAGGAACTAATCTGTCTGACCAGAATTTTAGGATGAAAACAAAGGTAAATAGTGTGGCATATACATCTCAACCCATGATGCCTGATTGTCCAGATCTCAACCCATGATGCCTGATTGTCCAGATCAGTCACATTTTGTAGTACACTGGTATCTACTAGGCAGCAAGTCCAGAAAGACCATTCCAGGGGAAGTAGGGAATAAGCAAGGGCTGCTGTTTCACATCTCGCTCTTGCTCCAGTCTAGCTGTAGCTGAGGTCTTCAGCAGGACCAAGGAATTGTAAATGCTTTTCCACTGCTTTTTCTATAATTAAAGAAAACTAGATTAAAAACATAGGTTTGTGAAGTTCCATTATATCGTGGAGGTGTTTCAAAATATTATTTCTGTCTACATTTCTATTCAAAATGTTCCTCCCATTACATCTATCCAAAACTAGATAATCTTGGAGGCAGTTAAAAGGCAGCCCTTTTCAGAAAAGAGTATGGAAGACAAAAAGTTGAAACCAGAGAATTATATTAGAGAGGGCTGACTTAAACTCAGTAATTTCTTACTGTGATTTCCTTATTGTGATTACTTATATTTGCAAAGTGAACAATAATTTTAATGAACATGTTCAAGTCATCAGAGAAAAGTCAGACATAAATTTATCTGTTTTTATGCATATTTACAACAAATTTATATTTTCAAAAATAATAAAAAAGAATGTATATGAATATATATATGTATTTAGAATATATATAACAGAAGTTCCATTATTTTTTGTTAATGTGAATATTTGTGGAAGAATTTTGAGGTATCGATTAATTTTTTGGGCACAATCAAAAGCTGGCAAGAGAATGAAAATATCATTTGGCAATTTTTTTTTTTTTTTTTTTTTTTTGTGATTGTTCTGACTAAGGACAAACTCTCAGCACTTCTACATTCTCCACAAAGAAATGGTTAGGAGGAGGTAAGTTTTATTGTAATTCAGTCAAAATAATTGATTTGAATGTGTCTTCTATGTTCCATCAGAACATGAAGATCACTCAGGAAGTAAAAAAAATAAAAATAAAAAAAATGTTTTCTAAAGTAAAAGTGTAGTTTTTGACAAAACTTTAAAAAAATATATTATTTCTTGCTTTTCATCTACATTTTCTACAGAATTAACACAATTCTCTGAAACATTTTTATTCCAAATATGCAATTTGTTAATGTAAAAATATCTAAAGTTTTAAATAATGGTTCAGAATTTAAGGCTTTCTAGTTTGAAATATATATATATATATTTCTCAAAGATTTTGAAATTATTACTGCAGAATAATCTTATCCTGACCATAAATTGCCTCCTAATTAAGAATTTGTTTCTAAACACACTGAACACAATTTCTGGGCCAGTGAACCAGTGTAGAAAAAAAAAATACACCAGAGAAGTTGGACTAAGAGATAAAATAGATTCACTTCATTATATAGTGCAGTGCTATGTAGAAATACACGAGTTAATTCTCAATGAGAAACTGTGAAATGAAAAAGCAATGCTTTGATGAATTCCCAAATGGTTCTACAATAAAGTCACACAGTTCACTTATCATAATGCTGTTATAAGTACCCTTTTCTAAATGAAGATTAATACCAACATGTTGTATTTGTTCCTAAATATAATGATTTCCATTTAATAAGCTTACCATGAATTATACTCTCAATGCAGCCATTTTCCCCATCTCCTGCGAAAATATCTATCTTTGTTGGCTTTTAGTTGTAATTCAGAGCAATGCCTCTCTCACAGACTGCATGCATTTTACAAAAAAATGTCAACATACACTCCTTGAGGAGGACATTGTTTACTTTGGATAAACCTGCCTTATGAAGGATAAAACCATTCTTTGTGCATGCTTATGAAGGACAAGAGTGAGTGTGCTACTTATGAAATGTTTCATTATACAGTATGTGGTCTCCGTTATATAAATAATTCTTTCCCCCCTTTTCTGTGACAATACTGAACAAATAATTAAATGAAAAAAAGGCTAGGAAGAAATTAGTATAAACAATTTGAAAGATGATTCATAAGTTGAATTATGCTAAGTGTATTTCCTACTGAGACATCAAAGTGCATTTGGAAACGTGAAATATACTTTCCCAGATTTTGTATTTTGTCTTTCTTTAGGGTGGTGATAATTATATGCAATAACTTCACAGAAGATATCACTATTTTCACTGTTATATATCACTATTTTTTATTTTTAAAGGGTTTGGTTTTTGTTATGGTGGTTCCGTGAGAGATGCTGTTGAGTTCACAGTCAAAATATGCAAGTGATTATCTATTTGCTGTCTTTATGAAGCTTGTCAGCCACAAGGGAAAATAAAACCAAAACAAAATAAAAAGAACAAGCAATCAACAAAACAACAAGAACAACAACTAATAAAATTATGTTTTTGGTTAATTCTATTTGAAAATTATTATATGCCATTTAAAAATATATATATATTATTTTTTTTTTAATTTAAATTGCAGTAATGTCTTGAGGACCTGATCAGACATTCAGGGTATTGTTTTCTAAAGTAAACAATGCAGCAGTTAAGTTTATAAAAGAACAAGGGCAACTAATTCACCTTTTAGGTGTCTAAGTCAGCTACTTTTTAGTATAGATCAAATATTTTGTTACCCTTGTTTGGATGTATATATGTTTGGATGTTACCTATGTTTGGATGCAGCTGTATGTTCACAGAACTTCCCTAGACTTACCAACACAGAGAGAATACTGTATATTTAAGCATACCAGGAGTCCTGATGTGGACTTTCTACCACCTGTTGGGCCTGGTCTAGAAGACATACCTTATCAAATGAGAGAAACATTCTTCTCAAATATGGACTGACTAAAACCAAGACTAAGAAAGCAATGTTATGCTCCCTTTTCCTTTGATACTGTCATCCTCAAACAGTCAAATGTCAATTGCAAATTAAATGCATCCTTGAGGTTGAACTGAAACTGATGTCTTCTCACTTTCTAATGACCAAGTAAGGCAGATTCATTCCTATGCTTTATTTCCCTCCACCTAATGAGTTTTATTTATTTATTTATTTATTTATTTTTATGGAAAATGTAATAGAAATACAGTAAGAGCACACCATTCATCTTCTCTTTTAGGTAGCTTTTATAGTGATGTAACATTTTTTGTGGAAGTAGAAACTTTCCTACCCTCTCAAGTTGATGCTGGAACTGAAGCCTTTCAAGGAAGGGCTTTCATAACTGAATTAAAAGAGAATTCAATTATTTTGAAGGAAAAGCTATAAGTATGTTAATTTTAAATGAAAATCTGGAATTGTGAACCCCAAAGAAGGTGTCTGTTTGTGGTGCAGTTAAGATCTAAAGACAAAGATGGAGCCTGTTTTGGTCACTGTTATGCTGAGAATTTTCTGTTGGAACATTTTAGTGAGTATTTCTTCCATCTTCCATGTTCTGGCTTGCATAGCTAACTGGTTCAGGACCCATTTTGCTTTTTTTTTTTTTTTTTTTTTTTAATATTATTATTATTTTTACAGCAGCAAATATTTAAGAACTGGGCAATGTTGTAGTCTTATAGGTTTAACTTTTCTCCCTTCCATAATTAAGAATTATGTTTATTTTCTTCAAAGCTCTGTTGTACTGAGAAATCTGTAGAAAGAGATAATGAGTTCGTATTTGATCTTCATCAGTTGCCCCAAAGACAGTTTTCACAGAGTAACAGAACATATCATATGTACAAGTTCTGTGTGAATTTATGTAAAACACCCCTGCAGTTTCAAAAAAGAGTGGGAAGCCGCAAAGTTCAGAAAACTGACTATTATATATAAATCAGCCATTATCGTCTTTGAGGACAATTTCAGTCAAATAAACTTAAAATCATCAACAGCATGGAATTATACACCTTTTTTGCACCTCCTGTCAGTGCTGCTTTCACACTCATAGAATGAACCTTTTCGACATTTTCCGGGACTGCCTGGTAAAGAGTAACAGGTATATTTTGAGGTTTTAACCACTGATTTTGTTTTTCACTAAGATATCTCAAAAAAGAGAATTTCTAAGACAAGGAAGGATAAGAGTAGACTTGAAGGATGCCAGTAGACATTCACTTGAGTTGTAGCAGATCGATTGAGGTTCATGGTCAAACACAGTGTGGTTCAGTGGAAGTTCTTGAGTATGTCTGTTGTGTGGAGTTCTTGCTCATAGGTTAAATATTTTTATCATTTTTAATGGAGCAAAATCTTTTCAATGAGAGTACTTTTAAGATAGATAAATTCACTTGCTAAACCAGGGTAAAAAATATATGAGGCAAGAGGGAAGGATTTCACATCAAAATGAAATCTGAAACAGACTGTGCTTTTTCCTAGAATAGTAAGTTTAGAAAAATGCACAAGCCTGACTCTTCAGGAAAATTTCATTAACTTGTAGGGTTACTGGCTATTTTGAGATTTCATTTTTACTATCTGGCTTCCTTATAAAATCACTAATGACATTGCTGAGAAAAGTATTGTAAGCCATTGTTTCTCTAAAGAAAACCTCCTAGCTGGCCAAACCATGCAACAGAATTTCTATTGGCAAGAGTATTGACTTAAAGATTGAAGATTTTTTTTCAACAGGAATTGGCCTGGTTAGTTATTTTTGCAGTGAATAACATTCACAGAATCACAGGATGGGCGGTGTTGGAAGGGACCTCTGAAGATCATCTTGTCCAAACCCCTGCCGAGCAGGATCACCCAGAACATGTTACACAGGATGTCATCCAGGTGGGTTTTCAGTATCTCCAGAGAAGGAGAATCCACAGCCTCTCTGGGCAACCTGTTCCATTTGTTCCTTCTTTTAATCTAAATTTTGTTGTTTGTTTTTCATGTAATAAAAACATGAGATCTGTGAACAGTAATTATAGGCTTCTGAGATGGTCTAGAATAGCAACCAAGATTTTCATGAGCAATAAGCATCTGTATCCCTTTCAAGCCATTGGACCTTATGTTGAGCAATATCTATAATCTTCAAAGAAGACATAATAGAAGAAATAGATAAGACAAAAAAAGAAAAAAAAAAAAAAAAAAAAGGAAATGTGTGGAAGACAAGCAGATAGCTGATAGACCTTAGCAGGTCCCATCTATCACAACTCTATGCTGAGTGATAAATAAATTCTTCAGTTACTGATATGGACAGTGAACATCTTAGATAGATAATGAAAGTACTTAGAACTTATGAAATTTCTGCTGCATCCATATTGGTAAAATACATTTTTATTAAGTTAGAGTTTTCTACTAGTAATGTGAGTATTATAACTTGAAATGTCAGGTCTTATCATCCAGTAACATGTAAGCAGTCAGATATGATTTAAAAAAGCCACCATTACCACCACCAATGAAAAGATCATAGTCTCTTTTCTTTCATTTTTTTTTTTATTTCTTCCTACATTTCATCTATGGTTAATGAAATGGTTCTTGCTATCAGTAATGCAACATAATGGAAAAACTATACTATAACAAACATATTCTTTCTTTTTTCTTCTTCTTCTTCTTCTTTTTTTTTTTTTTTTTTCCCAATGTCTAATTGTTTCCAAAATTATCACAGAAAATGAATATGCCAAGATCAGAAAGAGTTTTTGATGGAAAGAAGCCAAAATATATTTTCAAGAAAAATATGGAGCTGCAGGTTTTATGAAATCATAAAGATTCATCCTTTTGGCAGGCTAGGAGTCAATCTTATTTAAATTCCTCCTGCTCTTAATGTCAGTTCTTGGAAAAATTCCCTTAATAAGATAGAGGGACCATGATTTCAAAATTCTGTAAACTATTTATGTTACCTGTTGACATGGCTCATTTGACTCCCCTTTCCCCATGATCTCCAGAGGGAATAGTATATAACTTTATGGTTATATACTTTATGGAGAAGCTGGACTATTTTGGCAGTCCTTCAAAACAGAAATAAACTTTGAACAAAAAAAAATACAAGTAGAGAAATGATATGGTTTTGCCCTCTGATTATAGAATTATTATATTTTGTTTTATTTTATTCAGTTTATATTGCCTCTGGGAAGGTATTTTCCATCCATGAAGAACTAATTTCTGGTGTTCTTCATGTACATAATCCTCTTGTTTTCTCACAACACTTAAAAGACAATTATTATTTTACAGCTTACTGTACATTTTACATTGGATTCTTCAGCTTCTCAAAGAACCACCATGAAAAGTCTGCAGTCTGTTGTATCCCCAACAGTGAATGTATCCTGCACAAAGGATGTGCAGTGCAGGCATCCTGAACAGGGAATGTAAATGTATTGGAACAGGAATGTTCAGGTCCAGAGTTAGATGACACAGTCCTGAACTGTGACTATGACAGTTTCATCAGTGCTTCCTACACAACAGAACATACCCGTATGCTTCTTTATTCATTTGGAAACAAATGATATTATTCACTAAGTTAAAGAAATGCTTGGCTTTATGTTTGTATCAATTTTTCAAAAGGCTTCTTCACCGTAGCACAATAGCTACGTAATAAATATGCCGGAAAACTGCTTACAGATTTGTCTAGTCTCTAAAATTACCAATTTGAGAATGAAAACAAAAGTACATTCATGCAATGGTGCAAAGTACTGATGAATACCTAGGACCCTGCCAGACTGTTCCTAAATATGTGGTACCTACCACATATATGGTTGAGAAATAAATTTTATCATCCACCTTTGCTTGCCCTATTCATCCATCACTGCCTGGAATACCTTAAGCATTCCAAGTCCTGAGCTGCATCAAAGTCTCTGTCAAAAGCACAAAGAAAAGAAGGGATAGTAAGAAAACAGTTCATTCTCCTATCCTTCTAGGTGACAGAACTTTCACCTTTTCCCACAAAATATTTACACTTGCTGCTTTTCAATTTTGAGGTAAACAGAAACAACAACATATTTACTTCCGTTATCTAAGTATCTAGATAGACAACTCCTAGAACACTTGACGTACTTAGAAAGAGATGGGCCAGTTTTCTGTTTTGTTGCTGTTTGTTTGTTTGTTTCAAACTATTTTTTCCAAATTCTAGATGAAGAAATCAGGAGAAAAAACTAGATCTGTCAGGAGCTTGATAGGTTATCTAATTCATCGCCTCTGGTAATATCCTTGCTGTGTCTTGCCTTGACTTGCTTTGCCTTGTCGTGACTTGCCTTACTGTGGCATGCCATGCCTTGCTGTGCCTTGCATTGCCTTGCCTTGCTTTGCCTATGTCTGAAAACTTGCAGAATATTCATTCCTATCTTCCTGTCTTGATTTGCTCTTTAAAACCAATTTCAGTTTGATATCAGATGCTTTTTATGTTGGAAAATATTTTCTTTCCCTTGCCTTCCTTTTCCTTGCCTTCCCTCATTCCCTTCCTTCCTGTCTGAATAACAATGTAGAAAGGATACAGGATTCTATTGTCAAACTAAAGTGATCAATTAAGAACCTCTGTGTAAGAAAGACTTCAAGTCAAGTCCTTCATGAACAGCAAAATATTTTGATCATCATGTGGGCAATTCCTACCCCAATTTCCTGTGCAAAATGCCTTACAAATATCTGCAGCTAACACTCAGGGAATGGCATATACACTCAGATTATCAAAACACTCTCAAGTAACTGACAGTCCTTTAACCAATATTATACCAATTCAACTTTCCAGAAACTAGAATTCCTCTAAATTTCCAAAGAGATTGTGTATTTTAATGTTATCAGGACAAACATTCTGTGAAGCCTTTTCCGAGAACTAGTTTAAAAGTATTGCATTAATATGATCATCCAGTCTGAATTTTTGAGAGCTGAAACAAAGAGCCTGTCTAGAATGGGACAAATATAACAATTCAAGAGGTCATATCTCTATGCTATGTAACATCCTCCATCCTGAAAAAATGTGAAGAATATGAAAGACAACAGCTTGTGGTGGAAACTGAGAAACAGGAAGAGTTTAATAGGGTTGTCAATAAGTATAGTTGGATATTTTATTTCTTTGCTGATTTTGGTACAACTGACATTTTAGAAGAGTGTAGGCTTTGTGTGAAAACAACTGTCTGGAGATGACAAATTAACTGTTGAATGGTCAGAGCACAGAAAGTAACATTTACCAAAGATGTAACCCTGCCAGCTTGTAGTTCCTCTTTCTTGAGTCTTTAATTGGCTTCCACTGTCCTGCTGACATGGAAGTGTCTTTGGCATGTTTTCTGTTTGTTCTCCCAGGGCAAGAGCAACCCAGGATGGGGAGCACAAATGCCTTGTTCCATCTTTGTTCTCCAAACCAGTCAGATACACATATGGAGTCCATCATAGATCCACTAGTGCTGAAGCCAATGCTCTGATACTTCAGGTAAATAAGCATTTTGGATATTGCTGAGGAAGAGATGTCAGTTTAATACCTAAATTAAGATAAAGTACCATCTTAGTTGAATCATTACCTTTAAAGAAACATTAAATCACTGATTACTAAAACTAAAATCACAAGCAATGTCTGACCTCATCATTTTTTGATAAAGACATATCTAAACTCAAAATCAAAACTAGTTCTCGGAAAAGGCTTCACAGAATGTTTGTCCTGATAACATTAAAATGCACAAATCTCTTTGGAAATTTAGAGGAATTCTAGTTTCTGGAAAGTTGAATTGGTATAATATTGGTTAAAGGACTGTCAGTTACTTGAGAGTGTTTTGATAATCTGAGTGTATATGCCATTCCCTGAGTGTTAGCTGCAGATATTTGTAAGGCATTATGCACAGGAAATTGGAGTAGGAATTCAGTCAACAATCAACAGAGTCACCCTTAGCATTGGATATCCAATCACACAACTTCAGATAGCACTTTTCTGTAGTTCCAACTGAGAAATAAAAAGTGAATAGCTTTAAAAAGCATTACTAGTTCATAACTACCGCTTAAAATGGATTAGAGTAATGCAATGAGAACGCATTTATGGATAATCCGAAAATTTAAATTAGTCATTTGAGTA
This sequence comes from Oxyura jamaicensis, assembly GCF_011077185.1. NCBI lineage: Eukaryota > Metazoa > Chordata > Aves > Anseriformes > Anatidae > Oxyura > Oxyura jamaicensis. The sequence goes on along the minus strand of NC_048893.1, from coordinate 50,116,379 downwards.
ATTACTTTGCTCAGCTGTCAAATGCAAATCACCTATTCAAGTCTATGGGAATTTTGCCTGTGTAAGTCATAAGTACCCTTGAGAAGACAGAGCCCATGATGTTGCTATTAGCATAAAATATCCTTTGGATTTTTTACAAGCAGAAACCAGGATTTATAAAAAAATGGACTCCATGTGCTATTATTTGTGATATTGAAAGAACAGAAGTTGGGTTAAAAGAGATGTTTCTAATAAAGTTTCATCTCCAGCCTGCTATGAGACTTGAGAAAGTTCAGGCTGTATCCTACTGGGAGCTTCTACATGGACCTAGAACCCCTCTGGGGAGACTTCTACCTTTGCTCGAAGCTAATTAGAATTCATGTTTTCTTAGTGAGTTAAGAACAGTGATAGCTATTCACCCTTTAATTGCAATTAAGCTTAATGAGCAGCCCAGGCTACTTTGAGTAAGTATCCATCCAGCAAATATTTTGACACTTTCCTCCATTTCAGGTTTACCACTGAGCACTCAGCAGGTGCTCCCATTTTAGCAAGGAAGTGCTAATGCCTCCAGTCCATCCTCTTATTCTGGTTAGTATGCATCTAATTGATAGTTCACCTCTGGGAAAACAAAGACAACAAATTCAGGTTAATGATCTGGCAGACTGAGAGGCATGGCTAAATGTATTAACCCAGTCAACCCAAAACACCGGCACCTATAATAGGAGGAGAAAAAATTGCTAAGATTCCTTAGCAATACCATCACACATCACAAGTACTTTCCAAGAGGTATCAGATAAACTAACAATAATGTTTGCAATGACTTGTGTTCAAAGGATATTTAGTTTATAAAATTAAAATGAACATATTTTGTGGTAGAAGTCTAAGTAAAGAACCAAAGGTTAATGCCAGAGGACTAAGGTAAAAATAAGTTATTATTACTTTAGATTCCTTCACTGAAGCGCAGCACCTCTACAAAACTAGATTGAGGGTGCTGCATTCTCAACACACTGAGCAATCCATATTCTCTAACTGTAGGTGTCCACATTTCTGGTCCTGGTATATATCTAGGTTAGTTGTGCTCGTTTCTTGCCATGAGAAGAATGAAAAGGGATTTATATGGTATGACTGATCAGATTGTTTCATGTATCTCCCCTAGAATGAGATGCTCCACACCTTGGATATTGTTCCTCTCTACTGATTATAACAGTCTGGACAAAAATTTCAGCTGTGGTCTCTCAGTCATTATTTCTAATCTATTACCAGGTTTTGTTATGAAAGATGGTACGTAAATAAAGATATGAGCTATATACAGGCAACTGTTATTCAAAATATAGCTGTAGAGCTAAATATTCAGTCATTGAAGTGTGCACTGAAGGCTTCAGTGTTACTGAAGCCTTTTGAATTTACACCAGCTAAGAAAAAGTTTCAAGATGATATATAGCACAACTCAGATCCTCAAAGATTAGTGGCCCTTGTGAGAATGGACACCTTAATACTTCTGTAAAGTACAAGGTTATTATTCAGAGACATCTTTTGCACTTAGTAGCTTATTCCTTCACAATGGATTTCAGAAGTTACTAATTCATTGTACTCTAGAACCTAGGACCAGCTGGGAAGACAAAAGCATGAAATCATATTTATTAGCTATACTGAATTGCCTCTTTATAAAATAAAGATACAGTTTTTCTAAAGACAGATGTTCAACATTGCATTTCTAAATGGATTTACTGATTTCTGTGGTTCAAGGTTAAATAAATTATTTAGTATTAATCAAGCATTTATAGAAAAAAATGTAATGGACTGACACCTTTGTGCCATATGTTAAAAAACAAACAAACAACAAAAAAACCTCTGCCACAGTTAAATTCAGTAAACTTACACAAAAGGTCCTCAGAATCATTATTATTATTATTTTTAATGTGAAAAAGAAAAGTGCAGCTAACCTCACAAGATGAAGATATCTGATATTTCAGAAATATTTACTCTCTTGGCTTTCTATCACTCTAAGTCTGGTACTAACCTTATTGAATATAATATTAGCTTTTTATATTAATTCTGGATAAGATTATGCAATATTGTAATACACTGCTAATAAACTGAATGTTAGTTATGTTCAGCTTTTGGGAAATTAATAATGTGAAAATGAAAATGTTCTTTCGTATTAGGGTAGGAATGATCAACTTCTGTAATCTATTCTCTTTGTACTTTTTGCAATCCTCCATATAATAAAAAGGTAAATATATTGTGAGTGAAAACTTGTTTGCTCTACACTAAAAAAATCACATCCATATTTTCATTATTTTTTTTGGCTAGAGAGGTATTACATCTAGGTGAGGTTGTTTTTATTTTATGTTTTGTTTTTTCATTTTACACAAGCAAAAATGAATCGATTACAGTATATTTATTAAATATTCATAAGTAGCATATGACAATAAGGTGAAGAAATATGTTGTGACAGCATATCTCCTATCTCTACTCTGATAGAGTCTATTTTGATGTTCCTTAGCCTTGAATGATTGAAAGAAAGCTACAAGAAATCTGGAGATGGATTCTTTAAGTAATGTAGTGATAGGAGAAAGAGTAATGGTTTTAAATTAAAAGAGGGTGATTTAGATATCAGGAAGAAATTTTTTACTCAGAGGGTGGTAAGGTACTGGAATGGGTTGCTCAGTGAAGTTATGGATGCCCCATCTCTGGAAGTGTTCAAGGCCAGGTTGGATGAGGCTTTAAGCAACCTATTCTAGTGGAAGGTGTTCCTGTCCATGGGGGGGTGTGGGGTGGGAGTGGAACTAGATGATTTTTAAGGTCCCTTCCAACAAAACAAACAACAAAAATCAATCAAACAACAACAACAACAACAAAAACCCTCCCAACATTCCTATCTTTTCTTGTATGTTTTTGATTATAGTGAACAAACATTCATAGTTTGGGTTGTATTTCAGAAAAAATATATAAATAAATAAATAAAAAGAGAGACCCAGGAAACCTTTTTGTAATCTGTGTTATGTCTAAAACATTCAAAGACATCTTGATAGAATTCGGAAAGAGTAAAACACTAATTAAGGACAATCCTTCAATAATCAAAATTGTTTCTTGCAGTGCATTTGGATAGCCATATAGAAAGGTGGTTTATATTCATTTTTTTCCAAAGAAAATGTACATTGATGTTTGGACATGTTTATTTAACACCTCACACACAAGTATACATACAAATGGGAAACACTATCATGTTTACATACACGCTGTGTTGTGGTACTCAGCCCACAGGGATGTAATTGTGATGACAAGTAAACAGTGATGAATGATTCTCAGTCTTGATATGACAGCTGGCATGATTTTGTATGAACTGATACTGGACCTTAAAATGATGTTGAACACTTGGTACCTAGGCAAAAAATCACAAGAAAATTCTCATGCATATAGGTAAAAATACGAGAAGCACAGAAATGGCCTCACAAGGGCTGTCTTTTTACTTCAATCACAGGTGTGAATAGGTGGGTACAGAAGAGAAATCATTACAGCACAAAAATTTATGTAGTTGTGCACACGCTAGCCAGAAGAGTAGAGGAAATGAGTTTATCCATTAAGGTCACTAGTACCAAATTAACAAAAAAATTGACTAAAACTGAAAGAGGTTTTTAAAAGTTTTTGGCAAACTTAGCAAAGACTAAAACAAAACAAAACAACCCTAAAACCTGAAATCCCTGCCTCCATCTAAAAATATCCAGTCAATTTTCAAATAGTAAAGATATTTTGAAATAGAAACACCTAATTTGCAATATGTCTCAAGAACTTTTTGGAATACCAGAAAGAAACATTTGAAACAAAATGACATTTTACTGTTTTCAAGTATTTCTCATCCCTCTTTTAGCCATCCTAATTAGCCAATTCCCTAATACATATATGAGCAGTCTGAGCACCCCAGAAACTCAGCTTTCAGAGACAGATTTATTTTTTCTTTGAAAAAAGCAGTTTCTGCTGTTGAATCTCGATCACATCTAAAGATCTCATCCTTGTAAATTAGATGTTATAACCCTGCAATATTCTTTGTATCTTCATTCATTCAGGAGGAAAGAAAACTGAGCCCCCCCCCAAGTATATATTTTAGTTTAAAATAAACTGTTACATAGCTAACATAGAGCAATGATCTGGTTTTATTTTGCATTTCATCCCACTTCTTGTTAAGAATGATTTGACTAGCTTATTGATAGCAGATTATTAGTTGTTTCTTCCAAATATAACTTTGTATATCTCAAAAACTTGGCAACAAATTTATTACACTAAATGACTTATGGTACCTTGAGAGGATGTCATTATACAAAATTGACTCAACAAAAGATCACACAGCTCATTGACTACGTTAATGCATGAAGGCAATTCCTAATTGGTTATTGAGTGAGGAAAGTCACAATTAAAAATTTCAAATTTTTATTCCCATTATCATTCTTTAATAGTCACTGAACACTATACTTAAAAAACAATAATTTATTAGAATAAACATAAAACGTATAAAAACATTATGTTTGTGATTTCTGATGACAGCTACACAGGCTCTTTTCACTGTTTAGAAAAGATACTGTAAATGTCGAGAGGCACATTCAGCCAATCAGTAATCCATGACTACACACACTGTTGCCTAAATATACTGCATTTCTTTTCCATTCCATCTTTGGAGGGAATAAATAGAATCTTTACACTTAACTTCTGTACTTCTGGCCAGTAAGCTTTATTTTCAATGAACATTCTCTGCAAATTTGTTGTAGTCATACTAAATATAGACAGAGAAATCATTTATCAAGAGGGCTCATTTAACATTAAAATGAAATAATTTAATAAAGAAAATATTTTCTGTAAATGAGCAGTCACATAAAATTATAGACGATAGGTACTTTCCTGTTATGAAGAATGGAGGAAAATAAAAATATATATTTTTTCATATATGTGGTAAGAGATCACACAGGTCACTGTGTAAAAAGGTCACACAGATATGTATGTATTAGTATACATATATTTAACATTAATTTACGCACAGACTTCAACCAAGTTGTTAATAAAATTTGCAATGCACTTCTACATATGAACCGTCCACGTGGAAATAATTCCAACCTATAAATAGTGGTTAAAATATTTTTGTCATGAAAATGGAAGAAACATATTCCTGAGCTGGCTCAAGATAGTACTGTAGAAGGTCAGCTGACAGCTTACAGTGTGGAGTGGATTGTCTTTCACCCTCCCCCCCTCCCTCCGAAGAGATGTGGATAGGATGCTGTAGCCTAAATGATCTGTCTCTACTGTTCACTTTTCTGCTGTAAGGGTACTGATCAGTCTGTCTGTGAATGTCACTGGAGAACAGACAAAAGACAATAAGGGGGGTAGCGTGCTGTTTTCTGTGGGAACTGAGAGGTACTAAGCTAAGGTTGTTGAGGTCTCAGCAATAAGGTCTCTCTGAATAAGGCAGAATGATTTCATCTATGCAAATCTCCCTGAAGCCTTTCACAGAATCACAGAATCACAGAATAGTCTAGGTTGGAAGAGACCTCCAAGATCACCGAGTCCAACCTCTGACCTAACACTAACACGTCCTCCACTAAACCATATCACTAAGCTCTACATCTAAACGTCTTTTAAAGACTTCCAGGGATGGTGACTCAACCACTTCCCTGGGCAGCCTATTCCAGTGACTAACAACCCGTTCAGTAAAGAAGTTCTTCCTAATATCCAACCTAAACCTCCCCTGGCGCAACTTTAACCCATTCCCCCTCGTCCTGTCACCAGGCACGTGGGAGAATAGACCAACCCCCACCTCACTACAGCCTCCCTTCAGGTAGAGTGCAATAAGGTCACCCCTGAGCCTCCTCTTCTCCAGGCTAAACAGTCCGAGCTCCCTCAGCCGCTCCTCGTAAGACTTGTTCTCCAGACCCTTCACCAGCTTCGTAGCCCTTCTCTGGACTTGCTCGAGCACCTCCATGTCCTTCTTGTAGAGAGGGGCCCAAAACTGAATGCAGTACTCGAGGTGCGGCCTCACCAGAGCCAAGTACAGGGGGAACCTTACCTTACCTCCTGCTCAAAACGATGCTGAATCTTTCACGTCTTTTTTAACCACTCATCACTCCCATCCTTTCACTATCACTCAGCCCCACCCCAAAGTTCAGTTATCTAGACTATTTGCAGTGTTGATCATTTTTTTATTCTACTGCAAAGTGATAGCACTCTGAAAGGGAAATCTTGGTTAACCTGAAATTAATGGCAAATGTTCCATGTCCTTCACAGAGGCTGAATTTCATCCTGCAGACTACATTGAGTCCTCCTTTTGTCTGGGACCATATGAGCTGTAACTCTAGGCAAGAAATAGTCTTCTCTTTCTTGCTTCTCATACTCATGTAAACATGCAATACATATTTCATATTTATTATTGGTTTACATGCATATTGAGAATATAGTCCTAACATCATAGTATTTTAAGCGCATGTTTAAACTTAAGCCAGAATGCAGCCAATTCTTAAACATTTTGCTGAACTGAGACCAACATCTTTAAACACAATACTGTGGTTATTTCTTCTTTTGGATCCAGTTTAGCATGTTTTGGGTTGGAGAGAGCCAAATTTCAACTGCACTGTTATATTTCTCTCCTTTTAGAGCAAAATTATTTTCCTGAAGTCTTAATGCACAAAAGAACTAAGACTGTATTTTAAGACAAAATTTATTTTAAATTGAAGTTAAATAGATTTGGCAGAATTTGGCTTGATATGAAAATCTGGATGATTGGATAAGGCAATAATATTTAGAGGAATTTGTATTCTGAGTTTTCTTCTGCCATTCATCTAAATCCCATAAAACGCAGGCTTTTCTGCAAGTGGAAGTGTTTGGGAAGGAAGTAAGAATGTGAATATTGCAACAGCATGTTTGTTATCTATTTTATTTCTTACATCGACACCCTTATTTCTGTTCCTAGGTGTAGTTTAACTGAATCCATCTCCAAAGGGAAGGAATGCATAAGAGAATCTTCTTAAGGGTATCATCTGGTGTGGAACTGCTATTGCACAATAGACATCCTAAGCTATTTTGCTTTGCCTGAAAGACAGTCTCAGTTTTCTATATATTAGAATAAAAACGGTTTTATTTCACATTTCCTTTGTTGATTGAGCTTTTTGTGCAGAGTGGTAGGATGTTATCTATGTGAATCTACAGCACTGAAATGTTCAAGGCTTCAGGAAAGCTTGGGACTAGGAAATCTGTGTGTCTTTTATCCTCTGAATATGATTAATGATGCTTTGTGTTTTGCAAGACATTATTAAAAACAGAAGCCTATGACTTCATTGTCTCTGACAATGACTTTGAACATAGGGTCAGTTATTCCACTTTTACATTTCTTTGCAAGATTAAAAGAAAGTAAAAACAATTGCATTGGGAGGGAGAAACTTTACACAGATGTGACAAAGCAGGATACACACACGTTTTCAATATGCTTCTTCCAATGAAAATTCACCTCATTCATATGATACTGCTGGTAAGCAAACACTAGTGACAGGCAAATCTAGCCATCAGGAAAACATACTGGGTTCAGGATTATCTCAAGTACCACATGCTAGAATTGTTGAAAACATTAAGCAAAGAGTTCAGAGACTGATTGGGAAAATTACAAGTAACAGATGCAATTTCTTATTTTCATTCCTGAACATTCAGTGATTGACAAGAAAGTTATCATTATGCAGAAATGAAATGTGCAATAGTAAGAATGTATACTAAAATACTATTGACCTATTAAATATCAGTGCTTTTTTATTATTATTTATTTTCACATAAAATACACTACTTTCACAAGTAGGTATGCTGTATAATTATACAGTTTATATGCAGTATTGTTTAAAGTGCTGGAAATCCTAGATCTTCCGTCAATATCTAAACAGGAAATTATTTGCTCTTTTTTTTGAGCTATTCCACTCAGCTGTGATGCATTATTTTATTGAATTTCTGCAATATAAGGGTTATTTTTTTTACTGATATCTTCACCTTTTGTGAATGTCAACAAGATTCCCATTGTACAAAAAGCCCATTAAGTCCCCACTGAAATTAATAGGAAAATTAAAAATGCTTTCAGCAAAGTTGAGGTTTGCTAAGTTGGAAATATGTTTGTAATAAAACCACCATCACTTTGCCCATTGACAGAGGAATGAGTATTATCTAACACTACCAGTTTTCTGCCATCAGAACACTCATTCAGAGAAGACACTAGAAAAACATGGTACTTTGTTAGTCAAATATGCTTTTCACTGTGTTTAATTAACACCATTACAAAAATTGGCCTGCCAAATGAGCAATGCATGTAACAGGATAGAATAAATAGAGAGACAGTCATAATATTCATCTTATGCATTATCAAGGTCTATTTTTCTGCACTGTTTTTCTCTGATGTTTTGGCTTTAAATATATGGTCAACAAAGTGGTGGTAGAATCAGTTAACACTGTTTTTTGAAGCTCTCTGCCTTAATCAGAAGGCTTTCCTAAACTGACACAAATCTAAAATGTTTCCTGAAATCTGATCTAGTTTATTATTTTCTGCTCATCAAAGGATTTAAAAAATAGATTCATTCAAAGGTCTCCCTCCATTACTGGCTGAAGAATCAGAAATTGTTATACAGCTCATACTAACACTGAATTTTAAACAAAGTTATCTTCAGAGTTAAATCTTAAAAATGAACCAAATCAGTGCAGAATATCACGGCTCTTTTATTTACCTGCAATGAAACAACATAGATTTGATTATTGTTTTCAATGATATTTTTACCCATTGGACTTTTGGATTACAGTTCACCACTTCACTGAAAGTAATGACATGTTTAGAATTTTTGGCCTGTCTGATATAGGAGAAAAAAAAAAAAAAAGAAAAAAGAAAAAGTAAATTTCACCATTTTTTTGCTGTCTGTCCTCTGCATCCTTTTCTCACACCCTGTGGCTTGTCAGACCATGTTAGACTGGTAACCGCTCCCTGATGGTGACACACATAAAAATCAGTTAGTCATTTCTGATTATCAGCCACAAATTTTTGTCAGATTTTTCTTGTTAAGAGCATGCTTAGACTTATTATGAGTTTTCATATGGGGAAATAACTGACAAGAAACATATAAATGATCTGGCAGGTTTACAGAGCCGGGGTACATGGATATCCAAAAATACCAAAGCCCTTGACAGATCAGGTCATAGACTGGAGAGTAGCTGGGATCTCTGAGATGAGACTGATGGTTCTTCTTGATTGCTGGGTCAGCTGTATCTTCATGCCTTGAAAGGTAGGGATCTTAAGAAGCTACTACTTTATACAGCTCTTTATATAGCCACTATATAAAGGATGAGGAAGCCTGCACAGCTGGAAGCTCACAGGATTTGCTTTGGAGAAGATAAGTAAGAAAGCATAGGATGAAAATTGTTTTGAGGCTTCCTTGTTTTCCCCCAGGAATTTACCAATTCTGACATAAATATTATTGTTTATCTCAATGACTTTACAAGAATTTGGTTCATTGAAGATTTGAGATTAGTTTCTGCACCATGAGTCTTATTTTTAATGAGGGTCCCTACCAGCCTGTGGACATTCCTACAACTTAGACTCAGCAATGTATTACTACACTGTTGCAGCTATAGTAGACAGAAGGTAGACTTTGACAAGTCCTATTCCATTATTCAAACAGCTTTTCTGTCAATGCAGGTATGATTCTGGAAAGCAAGCAAACAAAAAAACAAACAAAACAACAGAAACACACAAAAAACACTAAAACATACAAGAATATTTAGGTCTGACACACATGTATTTTCTCAAACAGAAGATATGTAAATATGTGAACAAAGAACAAGCATGGAGAGGTCTTGCATTTAACAAATAAAGGTAAAAACAAAGGAAGCTCTTTAAGTGTCTATTGATATTTATGCTTTTGCTTGTGTAAATAACTTTTCAATTATAAACGATTTTATTATCTAGTCTGAAACATGTGACATGTGTCACATTAGCATGCTTTTATATAGTTATCTCTGTCTTTTTTATACACAAGCACATATATATATGTAAAATATATAAAAAATACATACACGTACATAAAAATTGTTTTCTTGAAAGTATGATCAAAGTGTGTTATAATTATCCACTGACAGATTCTGCACTTTTTGACAGTGTTATAAATCTGAAGAAGTCCATTACTCCATACAGTAATAGAGCTGATCTAATTTTAGTTTAACCAATAGCAGCTTCTTGTCCATTTTCCTTGGTTTCTCTTTATAATCAGTTTCAGAGAATTACTGTTCTAATGTTACATACACCTCACTGGATACCAGGCCACAACCTGACCTTAAATTTGTATGAAAAATTAAGTGGAAGGCAAAAGACTGAGCTGTGGTTTCTTTCAGTTTCATATCATTGCCCTTGCATCTGGCTGAGGGAAAAAAAAAAAAAAATGCAGCTGCCTGATACCTTAATGTCACTTTTAAGTTTTACACTGAAAAGGCACTAAGCAGGGCTTACTCAGAGTCATTTTTCAGCCAATTCTTCTTCCTGGAAATGCGATGATGTGAAGACAGACAGAACTGAGGGAAGAAACAGTCCAAAAACCATCTCCCTCACTCTATTATTACGAATCACCCCTGTTATAGAAGGAAAACTACACATACCCAGCATGCTTCAAAGACAGAAAATGATGTGACAAAGCTATAAGGTTAAATTAAACAGATCTGATCTACACAACCAATTTCATGTCTGCATATTTTTCCTTTTAATTAAAAAGTAGTTTGAGATTGTTCTTACAATACATAATATCAAGGTAATGTAGTAAATCAGATCATAGTGTAGTTATGCACATCTGTCTAAAAGAACTGCATGAGTGTGGTTTTCACAATTTAAATGAATTGGGGATTTATTTTGTAATAGGGAAGGTAAAACTAACTTCTAACAACATGCACTTTGAAGTGAAGTTTGTACTATGTTTCAAATACGTATTTCAACAACTATCATTTTAGGCTTTAAAAACCTTTCACATTTCAGCTAATGACAAGTACATTTTCAGGTTAACCAGTTACTCATTCTAACATGCATAGGTTCCAGAATTAGATGACGTAAGTTTAAAAATGAAACTTCTTGATTCTCAGTTCATATTTTTCCTTCTTTTTTGTAAAAAGCAAATCTTGCACACTAGAAATAAGTGCAGCAAAGTCATTTAATAACACATTTCCTCTATGCCTTCACTGAGGCAGATGATCTGTCAAATAAATCATGTGGTAGCTATAAAAATGTGGGAAGCTAACAGGGGACAAAATATCCAGTGCTGTATTGCCAATGAATTAAAAAGTCCTTTTCCATTCATAGAGGAGCATGACAGGACACTATCTATTTCAATGCATTCTTAATTTGTGAGAATGATAGAACTGTTCTGGAAAGACTATTTGAAGAGAATTACCAGCAGAACAGAACTACATCAAAGTGGTTGGGATTTAAGACATTTTCAACTGATTTGATAATATGACTTAGAAACCTTATTCAGAAATAAATAATAATAATAATAATAAAAAAATAGTTTTCCACTCCAGGAAAGGTATTAACCTTGATGTCTCTGAATTCAGAGATAGCTCCTTGGGTACTAACCATAGACTAAAGAGAAAAAGTAAGGTAGGGTTCATTAAAAAAAGAAAAAAATAGAGAGAGAGAGAGAGAAAGAGAGACCCCGAATCCGGAATTATTGTGGCCTCCTAAAAGACAATATACTGGTGGATACTTAGTTGATGGTTGATGGCTAAGTGTAAGAGGTTAGTAACATTAACCTCTCCTATAGTCAACAGATTAAAACCAGAAATTCTAAGACAGGTTTTTTTTTTCACCTATTCCTACTTTATGATGGAATTAATTTGGCCTATATGTTTCTGCCTTTCTCCACTGATTTGCATGCCTAACATAGATCTAGATATTTGGATTAAGTGACAGGTCATAAAGCTTGACAAAGGCTTGATATGTGTTTGGAGGAAAGAGCAGATAATATCTGCAGCTCTTTTCATATTGCTGCTATTAACAAATATTACTGCCCAAATTACAGTGTAACACTGGAAAATTTGAGGGCTTTTGCAAGACTTATTCTCCATGGTTTTCTACCATGCTAATGAATTAACTTTAATAGGTCATCTTGATCTTCAGTGGGTAAAAAAGCAATTAGGTCTATTGTTTCTGCAGACTGATTCTCTGGACAAAAGATACATTTGTTAAAAATTCAGCACTCATTTTACTTCAACTATGACATGGGAGTTTACATCAAACTTTTGTGATCTTCCCTACCTCACCCCCTCAGGCAAAATAACATATTTTTTTGTTTCAACCCAACAGATGACCACTTAACTCTAAAAGAAATGGGTTGAGATGACACGATGTGATGTAACAGACTTGTAAATATAAAGAACCATTTATATCTTTTTGATGTATTATATGGAGCAGGGAAATGCTATATTCAATTCTTGTAAATGACAAGACAACTCAATCAATATGATGCCACAGACAAAATCAGGCTTCTGGCTAGTTCAAGTGTAGTTATTACAGTAGCTATAACCTGACCCAAATCAACTGATTGATTTACCATTTCTGGTCGTGCTCTGTGTTTAATGTCTGAAGTTGTCTCAAAAATTTATCTCCAGACCTTCTCTAGTAAAATCTAACTACTTATTCCCCCCCCCGCCCCCCTCCCCCCCCCCCCAGTATTATGCACTTCATTGACTTTCAAAACAATGTTGATTTTTAGTTTTTCTCACATATCAGCTTGGATAACATTTAACTTTTCTGGCTAAAAATACTATAAATGCTGTACAATATGGACTCATGGGCCAGCAGACCACTGAAAGTGACCTCAGAGTTCACACACAGACCAGGGATCACAGTGCAAAAGTGCAAAACCAGTAATTTACATTTCTCTATTTATTTTTTATTTTTTTCCCACTCAGGGCAACCAAACTTTGGCCTATAGCCTGCTTTAGCCTGTACAGATGCCTATATCCTGCTTTAGCCTGTACAGATAACTGTGATTACTTAAGTGAAAACACAAAACCAACAGAACTTCTTGTTTCAATAAAAATCCACATTCCGTTCCAATCTATGGTGTTACTGAAATTTGAAGAACGTAAAAGGAGATAAAATGTGGCTTGGATTAAAAACAATATTTGTTGTTTTTCATAGTTTGGGTGTGAAAAGATCTACATAATCAATAAGTTCCAAAGCAGTGGTAAGTTTTTAAAGCCCTTCAGATGCAGAAAAAAATGGGAATATTAATCACCACTGGGCAACAGATCCTTTTTATTTTCTGGAAAAACAATTTTTAACATTATGTTTTTGGTTTATGTTAGTGTGCTTGCTAATGAGAGATTCAAATTAATTTCAGCTGATGCCAGGAAAATAACATGTTCAACATTGTTGGGTAATACATATGTGTGGAATACCATTGCTGTTTTATTAGACTGTGAAATTACTGATCACTCTTATGGAATAATAAAAAATATATTATGGAAAAGGCCTTTATTCAATTCCTAGCTATAAACAATAGATATGTTTTATACTGTAAGCAGTAATAGTCCTAAATGTATACCATCTAGCATTTTAGTTTGAAATGAGGGAATAGTCTACTCAGACTCAAAACCACATGCTATGGCTAAAGCCCTGTGGAATTTGCAAGAAGACCTTTAGTAGAATTATTCCTACTTAACAGCATTATGGATGAGAATGTAACAGAGGATGACAGGGTTTACAGTACTATAATCTAATGAAATCCCTATGTAAAGTGTCTCAAGTTTTATTTTGGTTATTCTTGAATTTCATTTTATGTTTATTATTTGGTCTAATGAGAGAAAAAATGTTCTTTAATGATTTCAAATCATCTACCTATTTCTCTAGGAAGAATCATAGTAAAAAAGAAAAAAAAAATGAAAGAAAAAAGTTCATATTTGACTTGGGAAAGAAACATAATGAAACACAACTTAAAGAATTTTTTATTATGCCCAGTAACTCAATATCCAATATTATAAAGAAATCTTAGTAAGTTTTTGATAATTATGAATTGAAATATATATTACCCATAAAAAAGAATAGTAAATAAAATGTTGCATAAATATATTTTTAAAATTCAGGACTAACAAACCACTAAAAAATACAATATTATTTCTAGTTTTACTGTTAATGTGGAAAAACAGTGATAAATCCTTCAATGTAATTAAAACTTAATGAATATTCATACTTTATATATATATAATATATATCCTTTCATTAACATTATTACACATACAGATAGGATATAAAAAATTACTATAGCAGAACTTTTACATCAGTGCAGAATGATGGATCTTTAGAGCTCATAGAAAAGTGTTTTAATGTTGTTAGATAAAACTTCATGCAATTCTAAGTTTTGAATAAGATTTTATGGATGAAATAAACCTACTAGGTCATACAAATCTCTTGATACAATATTATTGATTATTATTATACATCATCGAATGTTTTTTCCTGACTAGTCAAATGTCACAAATGTCAATCTCCCTAACACAGAAATCTCTTCATTACCCACTAAATCCAGAGATTTTTTTAAAAAAAGCAGTCATTCGTCTAATCCAGTAGGTTTTCCGCCAGAAGTTTGAAAGTGGCTTTTAGAAAATATTAATAATTTGTAAAGCTATTTTAAAACTCTCTTATTTTTTTATCTTTTTTTTTTTTAATAAATGATATAATTTTATATGTGAGGGATCTAATTTATTAGTACTTTCTAGATAGAGCAAAACATATAGATATATTCATGTTTTCTGCTATATTTCTTTCTTAACATTTTTCTCCAGGTCATTACTTTTCTTCATTTTGTTAGTTGCAGTTAGATTTCTCTGCTGAAGTACTGAGTCACGGATTATAACAATGGTAAATTTGCTAGTGTCAAGTCTCTTCTGGCATTTTTACTGTTTTGTGTCATGTAGACCTGCTTTGTAAAAGGTTAGATGACAGCATTTAAAAAATAAAATAAAGTTAAAAACCCACCCTAAGACAGTTTGTGTTTGTCTTGAATTACATCAGTGGTTCTTCATTGATGGGAAATATTAGTGAACAGAAGGCTGTGTCAAGAATATATATACATACAATATGTTTTAATTTACATGTGTTTAATTTACATTTACCCTTCAACTAGGGACCCCCAAAACAGATTATATTAATCTCAGTGGAAAGTATCTAATTTTTTTACTTGTTGACTAAATATGAAAAGTGTATATCAAGCATGCAGTTTTGAAGTTAGTCTAGACATTTTGTTCTCTAGCATTTACTTAGCTATAGTGTCAGAAACATTTTGACTTCTGGTTACCTTTCAATTATAATTTGGCATATTATAATATTATAATATGGATTTTGGTTTTAGATTTAAAGCAAGCACTAGCTCCTTACTAACAAGGAGAACTCTAAGTAATTAATAAAATTATTAGAATTAAATAGCAAAGGTATATTTTAGGGCATGAAAGAAAATATATGTAAAAACCCCCAATAAACCAAGGCAATTTACTATACATAAGAGAACTATGGAAATTCAAGGGACATTTAAAAACAAACAAACAAACAAACAAAAACCTGCAATCTGAATAGTTTTCCTGATCCTGTGGACATCCTGTCATGTTACATGTAACACCTTTTTGTGTATAGTTACATTAAATGTCAGGATTTAAGATCCACCGATACCACTAAGTAGAAAATTTTCTCCTTTTTTCCCCCCTTTTATTTATTTATTTATTTATTTTTCCCAAGCACAGGTAAAAGTGTTTATTTCTCACTCTGTATTTCTCTGTAGACTTTTTTTTTTTTTTTTTTTTCCTGGAGTTTTGTTTTCTGGAGTTTTGTTAACTTTTTAAGTTAAAACAAAACAAAAGTTTTCTGCATGTCTGTGTCTGTGTATTATTAACTTTTGGTTAGAAAATATTCAGTGATCTATTCAGAGTTAAATTTGAGGCCTAGCTTAATGGACTGAAATGTTTCTTTAAAGACACTTATTTAAAAGATTAATTAAAAAAGTGTTTCTTTCCCACAATAGAGATTAAACCATATATCAGAATAGTCTGAGTGTCCTGTGGAGCTACTTGTGAACTAGTTAGTGGTGACTGACAGGGCTACCCAGTGTGCCAATGTGTCTCTTGTTTAGGTTTATCAGATAACTGATGAAATGTAACACTGATGGTGTCAGCTTCCTATTTGCAGTATTGTTGGATAAACAAAAACTGCATAGGATTGTTTGGGATTTTTCACTCATTTGAATTCTTAATTTGTCCTTTCTTGTAAGGTCCCTGTTTCTAATTAGCAGCATTTAAGAGGGGATTAACTCTCTTATTGCCTTTACCAAGTCGACCATGGCCAGTTTTACACTCAGAACAGACCTTTCTACTGTAATTACAGTTTATGTCTCAGAAACTTAAAAATAAACATATAATGATACTTTTACCTTTCTTCCAAACTTAGGTTGGCTCCTCAGTTGAAAAAAATTCCATATGACAACAGTTTCATACAGTGTGTAATGAAGTATTTTGCTAATGTAGTTGCAATTAAAAAAACCTTACTTTCAGAAGTTCAAATAGCTATAATGATAGAAAATGCCAACATAGGATTGGAATTCTCAGTTTTGTCTCTCCAAAATTAAGAGGGTTTCTAAATTAGTTGTACTAAGTCTGGCTGGGATGGATTTCATTTTCTTCATAGCAGCTTGTATTGTTCTGTGTTTTAAATTTGTGACTAAAATGATGCTGATAACACACCAGTGTTATAGCTATGCTAACACTGCTAACAACATAGAGGCCACTTCTGCTTCTTACTTGCACCCTCCCCCCCAGTGAATAGAATGGGTGGTTCACGAGAGGTTGGAAGGGGACACAACCAGGCAAATGACCCTAATTAAGCAAAGGAATATTCCATACCATATAATGTCATGTTTATCAATAAAAGGGGGAAAAAGGTTGTTTAGGGAGGTTAGCCATCTAAGTCTAGGTGGAGGCCAGTGACAAGTGGTGTCCCTCAGTTACTTTAAAGGACTAGAGTTTACTCAGGTACATAGAATTCTAGACTACTAAAATTCTGATGTTACTAAAAGTCTGATGTTATTAGATTTCTCTCCTTTGTTATTATTATTTTTAGCTTTTCAATTTCCATTACTTATCTTACATTAAAAATAGTAAGAAAAGTCTTAATTATTACTGAAATTAAAATGGAGATATATCGCCTACTATGAATTACTGATAATTTGCTTTCATGCTTTTTAAATACAGTCAATAAACTATCTGATACCACAAATGATATTTATCCAGGAATAAGAAAATATCTAGAGATATAAAAAGGTGAAGTTCTTAGTACCCATTTCATTGCAAAACAACAGCCTTACAATTTTAAAACAAGATCCTACTACATACATTCATTAGCATTATTTTTTTCTTGAAATCTCATGAATCTCAATATAATCAAATTATGAATTTAACATGTAATGTAGAGTGACAGGATGTGAAAAGCAATCCCTGTGCATTGTAAATACTGCAAAGGTGATGGAAGTAAATAAGTAAGAAGAGTACTGCTGCTGACCTGTTGCAGGAAGCCCATTATGCGGTCAGGGTTAGTTTTCCAAAGAGCTTACCAATTTCACAGTTAAATTTTTGCTGATAATTTATACTATTGGGTGACATTTCCCTGAAACTTTGTATGTCCAAAAGCTGTCATATTGAAAAGTAATGGCACTCAGGTGAAATCCCTGTTGAGTGGAAAAAATGAAACATCATTCCCATTTTAAAAAACGGTAGAAAGAAGGAACAAAGGAACTACTGACTGGTGAGCCTCACATCTGTGTCTGGAAAGGTGATGGAACAGATCCTCCTGGAGGCAATGTAAAGGCAAATGCAAGACAAGGAAGTGATCTGAGACAGGCAGCATGGCTTATCCAAGGCAAATTTTCCCTGACCAATATGGTGTCCTTTTATGATAGAGTGATTGCATCAGTTTACAAGGGAAGACAAACCAATGGCATCTCCCTGGACTTCTGTAAGGCCTTTGACACATGACATGACATCCACATTATATCCTGATCTCCAGTTTGAGAGATGGATTTGAAGGGTGGACCATTCAGTGGATAACTACTATTGAAGGCTGCACCCAGAGAGTGATGGTCAGTGGTCTAAGTCCAGGTGGAGGCTGGTGACAAGTGGTGTCCCTCAGGGGTCTGTCTTGGGACTGGTATCATATAATATTTTTATCAACAACATAGACAATGGGATCAAATGCACTCTCAGCAAGTTTTTAAGTGACACTAAGCTGAGTGATGCAGTTGATATAATGAAGAGATGCTATACAAATGACAAGCTATAAAAGTAGGCTGATATGAATCTAATGACGTTTAAGAAGCTTCACTTGGAGTACTGCATCCAGGTCTGGGGCACCCAACACAAGAAGGATGTGGACCTCCTTCTAACAGCACTGGAGCACCTCTCCCAGGAAGAAAGGTGGACAGAGCTGGGGATGTTCATCCTGAAGAAGAGAATGCTCTGGCGTGACCTTATTGCAGCTCTTCAATATTTAAAGTGGTCTAATAAAAAATATGGAGAGCAACTTTTTGCTCAGGCAGTTAGTGACCAGACAAGGGGGCATGGCTTTAAACTAAAAGAGGAGAGGTTTAGATTAGATGTTTGTTAGGAGGAAATTCTTCACTCAGAGGGTGGTGAGACACAGGAATAGATTGCCCAAAGACATGGATGCCCCATCCCTGGAGTTGTTCAAGAACAGGTTGGATGAGGCCCTGGGCAACCTGTTCTGGTGGGTGCCATCCCTGCCCATAGCATGGAAGTTGGAACTAGATGATCTTTAAGGTCCCTTCCAACCCAAGTTGTTCTATGATTCTCTGATTTGTTCTATGATACATTTGAAACTAAAATGGTTTGCAATGAAATTCATTATTTTATGTTGTCTATAAAATATAAGGGTTATAACAAAACTTCTCTTTTTATAGTTAAAAAATAAATAAAAATCTATGTACGGTGGAAAATTGTGCTCAAGGAAAAAAATCAGTACCCTGAAAAAGTAGCAGTTAATATTATTGACTGTTTTAAGTACATTTCCTTCTCAAGTTGGCATTCATTGTCAATCATCATCTCTCCAAAATACAGGAGCTGTCTTTTTGTTCCTCTCTACTCATCAAATAACAATAATTTAACTCCGACTGAAAGCAAAGCGACTTAAAGCCAATTTTACAAGACTTTTTGAAAAATATTTAGTCCTGATTTTATGCTTCTGACAAGCAACCAAATTTAACGTTGAATAACAAGCCTAGAAGACAGATATTAAGAGTATTTCAGACATCATCACAGCCTACAACTTCCTTGCGAGCGGGAGTGGAGAGGCATGTGACCTATTCTCTGTTATCACCAGTGATAGGACCTGTGGGAACGGTATTAAGCTGAGGCAGGGGAAGTTTAGGCTGGAAGTTTAGGCTGAAGAGGTTCTTCACCAAGAGGGTGGTTGCACACTGGAACAGGCTCCCCAGTGAAGTAGTCACTGTACCCAGCCTGTCTGAATTTAAGAAGCAATTGGACTGTGCACTTAGTCACATGGTCTAAACTTTTGTGACTTTTTTTTCGTGGTGCCAGGAGTTGGACTTGATGATCCTTATAGGTCCCTTCCAACTTGTGATATTCTATGATTCTATGATTTATTTAGGAATTGGAATATACTTAATATTTTGCTTTCCCACGCACTCATGGAACTAGATTTAATTTAGAGAACACATGGTGTAAATCAGTATAACACTACTAATGCAAATTTTAATTAATCTGAAGATCTTTGCCTTCCCACTTTGGAATCAGATATTGTCTGTTGTGGCTTCAAACCTTATTGGCTCTTGTAGTCAGAGACGTGAAGTAACAGTTACTTTAGATTTACAGAGCTTCTGGCTTTAAGACTGATGAGATACCATTCTTCCAGTGAAGTTGCACAGGTTGACTTAAATGAGAAAAAATCAAGATCAGACTCCAGATTTCCTTTCAATTTTAACTGTTAATTTGCCATATCAAACAAATAGATTGCATATATGGACATGAGGCTTAATAGTTCTGAACCCTTTGAAGCATATAAGATGATTGTTAATGGGTTAAAGACTCCCTGCCTCTGTGTTCTAGCCACTAAAATCTGCAATTAGAAAAAAGGTCCTGATCTCTGGAAACCATGCCTTGTTAGATTTCCTTAGTAGAAAAGATGGTACTGTGTAGCATTACATGTGGTTACTGTTAGTCACATCCTTGCTGTAAGTTACCATAGTGTAGCTAAGATAATCATATGTGACAAATGGCAGCAAGGCAAATCAGTCTGTGTAGTTTCCCTTGGAATATAGAAACTATATGAGAAGGGACTTACACTGTTTTTCACTAACCATTTTTCATGGGAGCAATGAACAACCATTAACTTAACTTTGAAATGCACTTACGGAGAAAACAAAGGAAGATCCTAGGGATCTACAGAAAATCTGCTAGGGAAAAATGGTGAAGGAAGGCAGAGTGATAAACTATGCAGAAGGGCTATATATCATGGATCATTCATTTTGGCACATGTATTTCACACATACACATATAGAATTATATCGAAAAAAATTAAAGAAAAAAAATGTTTTGCCATTTAAACCCATGAAACTCTAGGAGACTGAAAGGTCTCACCTAAGTCTCACCCAAGAGGTGAGATTTTGCTGTTGGGCATGAGCAAAGTCAGCAGAAAAAAAAAAAAAAAAAAAAAAAAAAAGATTTTGTTACTATGCAGCCTTGAACTCTAAAAATGATTGTCAGAGTTAGGTATCTGTTCATGCCTTATCCATTTATTTATTTATTTCCCAGCACAGTTAAACAGTTCAAGTTCTTTGTATTGATTTACTGAATCTGTTAGATTTCATTAATTACCTTAAAAGTTGCTGTTACTCCTAAGTGTTCTTGAATTTGAGGAGGAGGCTGGATGGTGAGATAAGAAAATTCTTCATTTTCTTACACAGAAAAGGAAAATACACAGCACTTTTTAACAAGAAAATGTTAGAAACATTTCAAGGGGCCTTTCACAACTCTCTGGCTTTCAGTTATGCTCTGGTGTTCTGATATAGCATTATAGGAGTCATATAAAACCAACTAGTAACAAACTAGTAGAAAACAGAAATTATTTTGGAAAGTGTTTTTAGAAGAAAAAATAAAAATATTTAGCTAAATTTATTTTCTGACTTCTGTTATAAAACCAAAGCAGACTTGGGTTTTTCAAAACCATAGGATGACAGACATAAAACTTAATAGAAATCTATGAATTTTCATTGATGGTAATTGTACATTTTATTGAAACTGAATTTCTTAACAGAAATGTTTAATTCCAATTTAACAGTTTTCCAGTTCTACACAGATATACAAGATACCAAGATAAGTGCAGAGATATTCTACATGCTTCAGTTTATTTTTTGGAAAGACAAACGATGATGATTCAAGCATCAATATTACAGAATGGCTCCTGTCACTAGTGTTAAAGCTGCAGAGATTTAACAATTTTTTATTGACAACCTTAGTCTTTTATTTGGGAAAAAAAAAATAAAAGACAACTATAGTCTTGAAAAATGAAACCCTTTGAGGAGGCATAATATATAGTAGAATACTTTTTTAGATGTTTTCTCAATCATTCATTTCATTAATTTCCTTATTATTATTATTATTATTATTATTGCTAAAGTAATTGCTGAGTATCATTTGTTTAACATATAATTGTGTAAAGAACTCCTCAAAAATATATTAAAAAATACCCTTTACTCATGACTGCGAAGACAAAACTAGTGATAGAAATGGAAACAGGACAACACTAAACTTCACCCAATAGATTTCTGTATAGCTTTTTCAGAACTGCCGGTGATAGCGTAAATATGGTGATAGAATCCAAACTCTTCAGTGACTTCAGTGCCAAACAATACTTTAAAGGCAACAAACCTCAAGCTCCTAAACTAGATATTTTGTTTTAACTTTACTCTTGCACTCCACAGAAATGCTGTATGTGTAGCAAGTTTTTCTACAGTTCATATTTGGTCATAGTGTATAAAAAGCTATTTAGAAACATGTAAGAAATTATTAAATCCTTAAGCTATGGTATACTTTCCTGTTGTCAAACTTGCATTCGAGCTTTCTTTGTACTGTATATTTTTATCTGTCTGTCTGCCTGTCTCTTTCTCTCTTAAAGTAACTTTTAGAATATTTACAGTATCAATAGCTCATGGATCTTTTTCAATGTTACCTTCTAGCTATTTTCAGAAGAACTTTTTAGTCAGCTGGGTGTATACTTACTAACTTCTCCTTCCTCAGGATAAGAATTTACAATTCTCATTGTAAAACTCTTTGTAGGAAATATCTTGTAGTTATAGGATTACAAGCAAATGAAGAGAGAATCACTTTATTGGCTTTAGGTTTTATAATTCCTTTGCCATCTAGACATATCATGTTACAAAACAATGAATAAGTGATTACATTATGTGGGTTGTATTATGAAAAAGAGGCAACATCATGACCATTAAGATACATAACATTACCATTGTTGTCATGTAATGTGTACAAACCTTGGAGAACACTATTTTAAAATTACAATAGTTTTTAAATGGTCCCAACAATGTGAAATTCAAATATATAAAAATGTATACAAATACATATGTAAAAGGAAGGATGGAAGGAAGGACGGAAGGAAGGAAGGAAGGACGGAAGGAAGGAAGGAAGGAAGGAAGGAAGGAAGGAAGGAAGGAAGGAAGGAAGGAGAGAGAGAGAGAGAGAGAGAAAGAGAGAAGAAAGAAAGAAAAGAAAGAAAGAAAGAGAAAGAAAGAAAGAAAGAAAGGAACATTGCAATGTTTCCTTTTTCCTTTTTAACTAGTGGTAAGATCAGCTTCAGTCTATATATGCATTTTTTGTTTGTTTGTTTGTTTGTTTGTTTGTTTTTTCCCTGCTTGTTCCTTACACACATCCAGACATTTTGAAAAAGAGAAAAGAAAGCCCATTTCTATTTCACACTCTGAGAGCTCTTCAAAATTGGAAAATATTTGTAAAATTATCATCCAAGGAAAAATAAAAAATAAAACAAACTGAGGCATCCCAAACTAATATAAAAGATGTCACTTTAATAGGGAACCAGTTAAAAGATATGCCATGGACTACACGTTATCTCAGATGTATCTTTGGTATTCAATGGAAACTGAAATTTTCACAACCTTTT
This sequence comes from Oxyura jamaicensis, assembly GCF_011077185.1. Classification (NCBI taxonomy): domain Eukaryota; kingdom Metazoa; phylum Chordata; class Aves; order Anseriformes; family Anatidae; genus Oxyura; species Oxyura jamaicensis. The sequence continues at coordinate 50,093,149 of NC_048893.1, read as the reverse complement.
CTCTACTTGTGAGTGTCTTGTCCTTTCCAGCACCATATCCTTCCAACAGTGTATGCCCCAGGGTGTAATCTAGGCTGACACTGAGGTCGGATCAGACCAGTCTTGTGCCTTGTCTGTCCCTGGCCATTCATGCCTTCTCTTTTCCCTCATCCAACTTCCTACTGAGGCTGTTGCCATCTTTTCTAGTTCTGCCAACTCATGGACAGCTGCTAAATGTATTCATGTTAATGATGCTGACTGGGGAATTGGGACTAGACTAGGGGCACAAACCATTTTACACGGATCAATGAGAACCACAACAGCATGTCTGACTGTCCTTATTGTACAGAACTGCTGCAGTATGTTCTCGTTCACAAGGCTCAGATATTTGCCTTTTGAATGCTGGTGTACTAATTCTCATGGTTTTACAAAGATTTCCAGCCTATGGCTAATTTTGCATTTTTTCAGTTATCTAAAAGCTGTTAATTTTCTCAGTTGCTGAGATGACTGTGAACATCAATAGCCTCATGAAGTATTTTACTTATTGTATCTCTCAGGAGTTGCTCTGTAAATAGAGCAAGTTACGTTGTCTGGAACACTAATGAGTCTTCAGAATGTGAACCAAATATTATGGTAAGGAAAGATGTGAATGTGCATTCTTCAAGCTTTGGGTCATATTTGCTATAGATAGTACATGATGCACATGAACGGGATTTGGAACCACATTACCAGGGATAACTGAGAAATACTGAGACATTTGTGTGGCATCCTTGCCCATGGCAGACAGGTTGGAACTAGATGATCTTTAAGGTCTCTTCCAACCCAAGCCATTCTATGATTTTATGATTCATAGTGTTAAGAGTATATAGGTGGAGGAGGAATGTGCTCTTTTACAGATCTTTTTTTTTTTTTTTTTTTTTTTTTTTTTTCAAAACAACCAATAGGAATTTGGCCAATCTATTTTTCTCTTCCCTTATCTAAGAAATTAGAATTAGTTATTATCAATTCTGATAATAACTCAATAAATATTATTTTACAGAGCCAGAAATATTGTTGCTAACCAAAAATTTACTGCCATACACTTCACCAAGAAATTCAACAGAGTTTTTGACATGGTACATTTTCTTTTATGTTTCTAAAATTTGAAATCATAAAAAACAAAACCAAAAACAACAAAAAAAACCCACAGATAATTTCATTCTGTTTTGAATTTATCTCCATGAGAAATTGTTTAAAATATCTCACTAAATGTTATTTACCAGTCAGTATATACACCTGATTAATCTCCATAATAAAGACATATTTAAAAGACACTAGGTGCTAAAAGTCAAACGAATGTAGAGAAAAAATGTCTATCTTAATCAATAGCTATAGGTGCTGTCATTTCATAAGACATATATGTATCATTTTAGATATCACATTGAAATGTGTTTTCTAGAGAATTATTTCCAGTATGGGTAACCATATGGAAGAAGAAAAGCATTAAAAGAATGAAAATAAGATGGCTTATATCACCTGCATAACTTGTTTTGTTCTCTGCCTTCAGGCTTCAAAACCCACTTCCCATATTTTTTTCCTTTCTTTAAAAATAATGTACATCAGTTTAATTTATCCCAGGTCCCAACAGAAGGATCAGATTTTAAGCATTTAATGTTGTGGTTTCAAATCCAATTTTACAGTGTTCATCGTTTCAGAAGTGGTAGAATCCAAAGTGAGCTTAAAATAAAAAAAGAGAGAGAGAGGAAAAAAGAAAAGCTCAAGCATTTCTGTGTGTATATTCTTTTATTATTTTTATTTTAAGATATAGCTTTAGCATGAAGCTGTAACCTAATAAAAGCTTCTGAAAGTGTTGTTTAGGAATAACTCTGAGATTAAGAATTGTTTCTAATTCAAAATAGGTAAAATACTGAAGTAAAACCTTGTGTATATTTGCACGTGTGTATTTCTTCCTATGAGATCTATTGAAACTAGTGCACAAGAAGACAGTATTTCAAACTATCAGGAAAAAAAAGAAAAAAAAAAAGCTCTTGAACAGATTGTAGAATAATTGCTTTGCATCTGTATGTAAGTACACAGCAGCTGGTATATCACCGTTGTTTCTTCCTCCTCTTGGGATCGGTTGAGCAGTTTTGGTTACCTTTACAACTTGACAATAGTTTGAATGATACAGTATCATCTCTTATTCTGAGCGTGCTGTTAGTAGAACAACCTCAACAAAAGATTCCAACAATCTCTACTGCTTCTATAATATGTGGTAGGGGCAACCTCTGCCATCTGAGCCAATCTGTATGGATGTGTTCACTGTCCTACCAAGTCTGCCACCATTACATTATTAGTATCTGTGTTTCCACTGCCTGTAGGGTGCAGACCCTACAGAAAATATCATAAGAATAAGATCAAGGGCTCATTAAGCAAGAAATGGCTATGCTATTTCCAGCAGGTAAGATTTGCTTTATAAGTTCTTCCCTGCACCTCAGTGAATAATAAGTGCAATTCTGAGGTTCAATCTCATTGACTTCAAAAGTGGGTCTGTTACTCAAAATCAGTGCTGGGTCTATAGACCAACAGAAGATTGGAGTGAATAATAATATTTTTGGGGGGTCCACACAAATTACAGCTGATGGAGACCAGAAGGAAACTTTATTTGCTGAAGAATACAAGTCCTGGCAGTGGGCTTTCATAAGTGCAATAAATGACTACCAAATATAGGACTGTGATTGTCACATATGTGTTTGACAGTAGGAGAAAATATAAATGTCGACGTTAACTACCCTTCTGCCTTTCCCAGAAAATCTGTCTCTTTTTGGGATACTTCCCTTAGGGAAATTTGTAGCTGATTATAAACCAAATATAAATTTAACAAATGAAATGGTAATTGTGAACTGAAAATTGGTTATATGAATATTTTTACTGCACAAAATTGGCTGTTGGAGGAAATTTGGTTACAGTATCCTACCAGAGTGTAAACCACTAGTGATGGTACCACTGAGGTTACAGGCATAATGATGAAATGACATCTTCTTTGTGATCACTATAAGATTAATTGAATTAACTGTCAGTTTCTCAGAGGTTATGACAGAAGACTGTACAAGTAACCAATGTACGATGTTGGACAGGAGCCAAAGATTTAATAGATATGGAAAGTGAATTACCTTCTTCACTATGAAGGGGATCCTGCAGGTCAGGGTTCAGACACATTAGTGAGGTAATGTGGCAGAGCTTACACTGATACTACTTCTAGTGATGGTTGTAGGAGATTTGTCTGTTTGGCATCACAGCTGGCCCTAGACTAACTTTATAGGGTGGAGAAAACACACATTTTTGACATAGCAAATCCTTCTAAAACATAAAATATTGGATACTCACCCCTTAAAAAAAAGGGGGGACAGAGGGAAAAAAGAAGAAAGAAGAAAGAAGGAAGAAAAAAAGAGAAGAAAGAAGAAAAAAAAAGGAAAAGGAAAGAAGAAAGGAAAGAAAGAAGAAAGAAAAAAGAAAAAAGAAAAAAAGAAAAAAGAAAAGAAAGAAGGGAAGAAAGGGAAAAAATAAAAAAGAAAAAGGAAAAAATGAAAAAAGAACAAAGAAAAAAAAAGAGTTTCAGATTATTGCTTACATATAGCTTCCCTGTATTGCTTTTTCTTTGGAAGGTATTGTGGAATGCTAAAATTCACCCCCTTTTTAAAAAAGTGCAGCCAAAAATAGCCTGGACACATGATACTGAAGCTGCTCTTTTGCTACCCGTTTAAGTTATGTATCAAGTCTAAATTTAATCAAGGCCACATTTTATTTATACATTTCATGCATTAAACTCATTTAAACTTTTAGTCAGATTTCATTAGAGGAAATACTACCGCGCACATCATGCAGTAGTAAAGCTAATGTGCTTCAGGAATTTGAAAGGATTTAGAGATCGGAGGGTCTGATTTCCAAATTTCTTTTTCTTTTTTTTTGCTTAGTGCTTGGAGCAGGTCTGTATGCTGCACACAGTTTGTTTCCTAGGACACTAATACAGTCAGCATGCTCTGTACAAATGTGTAAACACAGACATTCCCTGTAATCAGTGCTTTTGGTGTCTTAAGGCAAGATTATGTTTTTTTTAGGAAATGTAATTTATGTTCGGGATTAAATTTCTCCTCCAGACTGATAACGTCTTGAATGTTGAATGAGATCATAAATATTGTGTCCTGACTTTTTGTCCTCCATCTTAGATCTTCATTCCCTATTTTAGTGTTTAAGGAAGAGGAGACTGAAATAATGTATCTATAATGACTTACTTTTACTTATATAAAAATGTAGTCTGCAGGGCTTGATAACATATAATAATAATACTTATAACTAAAATTGTGGACAACTATAATAACACTCCTAATCAACATTCTTGTTTTATTCTGATCTCTTCTAAGACTGAAAGAAAGGAAGAAAGAAAGAAAGAAAGAAAGAAAGAGAAAGAAAGAAAGAAAGAAAGAAAGAAAGAAAGAAAGAAAGAAAGAAAGAAAGAAAGAAAGAAAGAGAGAAAGAGAGAAAGAGAGAAAGAGAGAAAGAGAGAGAGAAGAGAGAATAAAACAGTAACATAGTTCTAACTAAATTTCACTCTTCTTGTTTGCCAGATCTATTCTGGTCTGATGCTCCCTGATGCTGTCATGCCAACTGTCTATGAAGTTGTAGAATAGTCACACTGTCTTTTATTTTAACTGAAAAAAAGTGAATATATGCATATACATATATATATTGCAGACTCACAAGACAGATTTATCTTTGATAAATAAATAAATAAATAAATAAATAGTCTGCTTTTACAGGCAAAGCAATCAGATTTTATTGCCGTGGGGCTTTTCTTCCTGTTGATGCAATTGCACCACATACCCCAAGAATGGAATTTTGCCATTCTCATATGCATTGTATCACACATCTCATATCACACAGTGCTGAAAAGTCAGTACATGGCAAAGCTTTAGTGACCCAGGGCATATTTGAACTTGTGATCTGGAGATGAAAGACTTCATATTCAATTCCCAGTCCCATGACTCATCCAGTCCCCTAGCATAATTTTGGTTTGGGAAAGAAGTTTTTGAATTAGAAGTGTTTAAAAAGCTTTCTGACAGAGTTGCAATTTTAAAACAGAATGGCCTGATTTACAGTCATGTTGAACCCTCAGGGTCCCACTGAATTAAGAGTATACAACAGTCATAAAAACAGAACTTACTTAGCACCTGTCTTCAAACCACTGCACAAAAGGTAAACATATTGTTATAGTGTCTAGGGATCATGACTCCAGATGCATATATGAGTCTGGGCTTCGAAAGGAATGGCTTATATAGCATCATTCCTTCTCTCCTCAGACTGTGAGGAAACCACTACAAAAGAGCTTTTGAAGACACTGGACATGTGGTATGTCCTGAAGGGCTAACGAGACTAGGAGTGCTGCTTTTTGACAGCAGAGAGTATGATTATATCCCTATTTGTATCCCTTTGTCAAACTCTAACTTTTTACATCCATGTCTTTTGAAGAAAAAAAAAAAAAAAAATCACTAGCAGCAAATTATATCTTTTTCCCTGAAGCTCAAGTACTTTGTTTCTCTGACAGAAAGTTTTTTTTTTTTTTTTTTTTTTTTTTTTTTTTTTTTAATAATGGAGTCAGGCAACCAGAGGCTGTGTGAGTAAACCTGGAGCTGCACAAAAGAACTGAAGTCTCCCCTTATTATGTATATTATATTAGTTCAAGTCTAAAGCCAGGTACCTCAGTGGTACTCACATTATAAAAATCAGCTAACCCTCAGTGTAAGACAGTTGTCCAAGTGGATAATTTCAGGCAATCATTCTCAGATCGTCTCATATTATTTAACATTCGCAGCTCCTGCCTACCTTAGCGGTATGAACACAGCTTTTGCAAGCTGTGTGCTCTGGTTAACTTAAACCCATACTCATGCACAGCCAACAAAAGCAATGTAATTGTTCTTGTTGGTCTTACATAACTTCTTAGCAATTGAACTCCCTTGAGAATACATAGACATACCAACCATTATTCCTCACAGAAAAAAATTTGGAATGTGGTAGCTAAGTTAAAAATAATTTTAACAGCAGTATCCAGGAGAGAAGTTGCCAAGATAAAGAAATCAGATCAGGAAAAGTGAGAAAGTAATGTGGGACCTCACTTAAGCAGAAACCTTAGGAGATCCTTTCCATTTGCATTTTTAGCATCTTAAGCACCTTTAACACAAATTGTAGCACTTCTCTGTACAAAAAAAAAAAAAAAAAAAAAAAAAAAAGTTTTCCTGCTAAAATGAATAATGAGTTACTTCTGACTTGAGCTAGGTAAAACATGAGTTATATTATAACATTATAACTAGCATATGAAGCTACAGTGGAAACTCCTGTCTGGTGTTATAGTATCTATTTGGTAGAAATTTATGTATGATTAAATTCTAATTTACCCTAGGAAAAAAGCTAAAATGCAAACAGTGAAGAATACAAACAGGAAATAGAGCTATAGTAGTTACTTTATGCAATTTTGCTGCTCCCTCGCTGCCTTTGAGTTGGCACAAGATGATCACACTGATTTCACATGTATCTCTTGTCTTCTTGCTAAGCAAAGGACAGCATAGCATCCTGTCTGGAACCAGGAAATTTTCATCCTATGAACATGAAAATAGATAGATATCACTTTTCAATGGATGACACAACTAAAGCAACTTGAAAATACAAGGCTTTGAAAACAAAACAAGGGATTCAACAAATTCTGTAGCCAACTTCAGCTGCACAGGGATTACATCTTTGAACCAAATTACAGAAAAGGTTGAAGGTGCTACTTTCTGATCCAGTTTTGGTGCAGATCTAGATTTCTGCAGATTTTTTTTTTATTTTTTTTTTTTGTCAGCCAGATTTTGTGAATGCTAGAATTAAGTTCACTTCTTTTAAGTTAGAAAACAAATATAACTGCTAGGTTTACTATGGTTTTAGACAAACCATTATTCCCTTCCATGGTCCTTGAAGAAGGAAGCAGTTCATTTTTAGTTTGATCTGTATTCAGATATTCCTTTCAATAAAGTTGTCAGCCATAAAACAACAACAACAACAAATCTTAGGATTAAATTGGAATATAGTTTTTCTTTCTACTGAAATTCAAACTGACAGGATTTTTTTGAAAATCTGTATTTTATATTAATCAGTTTACATCGGTTTAATGCACTTTGCATTTCAAAAACAAGTTAAAGGCGGTAACAAATGTTGAAAGCTCTGGTGTTTCTTTCCTCCACCAGGTGTCACCATAAGTCAGTGACTTTGGATTTGAAAATGTAAGAAATAAAGTTTGTTAGGACAGAGGCTTTATATTCAGTCCTGAAGGCTGCAGTTGAATAATTTTACTTGCTAATCACTGAAGAAAACCCGGTCCAGCATTGAGATCAACAGAAAGGTACCTACACCACACTGAACATCAGAGCAGGCCTGTTCACCAAATCAAAAAACAAACAAAAAAACCCACCAAGAACAAAAAAAGTCACAACAAACAACAAAACAACCTCTCCCCCAAACAAACAAAGAAACCAAGACAAACAAAAAGACTGTTTCTATGAAAGTCTGTAAGTGAGTTTTAAGATTCCTTAGTGTTCATGAAAAATTGAAGATTTGATTAAAAAAAATAATAATTATTTGAGAACAGAGAGTAGAGTTCAACTGTTGCTGGAGCACTTCCTGTAAGGAAGAGCTTTTCACCTGATTTCAGATAAAAATTATAATTGTTTCACCCATCTATAAGATTTTAACCTTCCCTTTTCCATTAAAACCCTTAACTCCAAAGTGTCACTCATCTGTCATGGAATAACAATTTATTAGAATTCCAGGTGACCCATACGCAGAAATCACAGCATTGCCCCCTTCATCTGCAACAGTTACAGATGAATCCCATTGCCACCTGAATGGACTTTGGCTACATCTCTGATGGAGGTGAGGGGGGCGGCGGTGGAGAGGGAAGAAAGGCAGGTATCATTACATTTTTTTTTTTTCCTTGTGCTGTATTCACTTAACTTGTTTTTATTCCTCTTTATTTCTTATTTTTCACAGTAATACTTGATGCCACAATAAACAGTCTAGACACTAATTGGTTACACTTTTTATTATTATGGATGCTTATTAAGGATTCCTCTAGTCTACTTTATGAAAAAAATATTGAGTTTTTTTGTGAAACTTTCTCCACATTTGAATTTTAGCCAGACTGTAATTACAAAAAGCACAGCCCATTTCTGTGGTTTGATTCCTTGCTGCACACTTTTGGTCAAATTAGGAAATTCAAAAATAGAAAAAGTCATGAAAACACAAATTTGAAGGCATAACTTGTAGTTTGATCCATCCATCCCACACTATCACAGCACTTTACTTTTTTGGTTCTTTATACTGAAGGTGAGTTAACTCTAGAAGTCTGAGGACACAAAAATAAAATGCATTTGAACACATTTGAATACACACAGACTGAGTGTAAAGTAGGCAATGTTGTTTTGCCTTTACCATTCAAAATACAATTTCACACTTTCTGTGTAGACTCGGATTTTCTTCAGTCTTTGTTTTTGAGGGCACCAGGTAATGGCTTCCCTTAGAACTGTTTTGAGGAACAGGAGAAAATATTTTTTTAAAAGTGTTGACCTTTCATCATAAAGCGACCCAAACAGTCAAAACAAAACAAAAACACATGAACAAACAAAGGAAATGCTGGTAATAGTCAGGACCCCTACCTGAAAAGCTAATGCCTGAGAATGAAATATCTGTTCTGAAATTTGTTCCTGTCTCCTCCAAACCCCACAAAAGGAGTTATCTATCTATTCTGTTCAGGTATTTTTCATATACCCTCGGTTTACATTCAACAGCTTTCAGAAGCTGTTGTGTGTATATGCCTTAAGGGATGGCCAAGAAAGAGTGCTGGTCTTGAGCATGGGTAGGGTGGTGTAGAGAGCATTTTACTTTTCTAATTAACTCTGTAGCTTTGAATTAACATTTATTTTTTTTTTTTTCATTAATCAATTACAGTCGTAAATACCATTTGCATTACTCTAATAAAAAAAAATATGAGTTAGCTCTTTTCCCTTTGTACTGGAGAAGAACCATATCAGCCACCTTAAAATATAAGATAATGACACTGATATATAAATGTTTTTTAAAGGATCCTAACTCACTGAATGAACTACAGTGGCAGAAGGGTGTCACAATGCTCTGTTACCAGACTTTTCATAGTCGGTGTTGAGAAAGATCAAAGGAATTTTACAATCCGTGCAAACCTCAATTGAGAAATTCATCTGAAAACATCACAGCAACGTGATTTTGATTTCAAATACAAATATTTTACAGGAAATGCACTGTCAGGAGTATAATTCACAAGACTTTGAGCTTAGAAGACAGATCATTACTGGATGTTTGTAAGCACTGTGATTTACACTGCTACTGGTCTGATCTTTTCAGTTATTTGAAAATCCAATGACCTCAAAAATACCACACAATCCATGCAAATGACAAGGAAAGGGGATAGTAATGCAGCACAAAGCTCCAAGTAACCCTGAACTAAAAGAGGTTGTGGGAATTTCCTTTAGTTAACATGAAGTCTGAGAACAAGTAAATGTACTAGGAGGTGGAAAAAGTAGAGGAAACTTAGGCTGCAACAAAGGATTGAATTTCTAGTCATAGGATTCTGGTTCAAAGAATAAAATAACCATATCCATTTTTATGTTTCGTATTTTTAAAGAGTTGCTAGTGCTGTTCCCATCTATGAAAATGTTTTTAGTAGTAAAGCCTAAAAAGAAAGAAAAGCTGAATATAGAGTGAAAGTTAGGTCTGTTTGTTTGACTTCAGTGAAAACTTGTTTTCTAGATTATTTCTAGAATAAAAGTCTTTATCATTCCTCAGCTTTACGAAGACACTAACACTGCTGTGCACTCTTTTCCAATTACATAGCAGCAATCTGGAGAACTTTGGCTCTCTTTTATTTAATCTCTGTGTGGGTCTGTGTCCTGACTCCCAAAGGCACTTTCTGAATATACTAATTAAGATGACCGGACACATTATAGTTCTTGCAATAGTTTACAGCATCAGACAATGTATTTTGCCTTCAAAACACAAAATAGGATTCTGGGATACTTTAGTTTGAATATCTCATTTATCTTTAAAATAAAATTAATTTTTATAAAATTATTTGATGTCTTGCCTTGAAATCTTCTGCCAGGTTGTAAGTAGACCAAATAAGACTACTAAATATTTTAAATATAACACAAAATCCTAGCTTCAGTAGTTAGTTACTCAGAATTTGACTCACTGTATATAACACACACACATATATATAAATGATTTTGAAAAAGACGAAGTTTTGCTGCTAGGGGTTCTTAACTTTTACAGCAGAATTTACAGTAGAATTTACAGAATGATTACAAATTCTCTATGACTGAAGTCAATGGGATGCTTTCCTGCAATATCTATGAAGACATATTATAAACAATATCTGGCCTTCCTCCTAGAGAAGAATTGTTCTGCAAGGTTCTGCCCTTGTTCTGCAAGGTACCGAATGTTGCAAAACTCAAGATTATGCAAAAAACAGATTGAGTCGGACTGATTGATGATTCCTGGCTACTCCTCGCAATATTGTTTTCCCACAGAGAGCAATGATCACAGTCATAGATATTTAAATTTTGCCAATGAGCATTATATTTATTAACCAAATTCTGTGATGTTGTAGGTGTTAGTTAATAGCAAACATTATACTGAAAACATATTAGTACTCAGCCTCCCAACCTGAAATTCTGGGATAGGGAACAGAATAAGCCTCCTATAGTTCAGGTGGAAGTAATTAGAGACCTGCTGCTCCACCTGGACTGTCACACGTCCATGGGGCTGGATGGGACCCACCAGAGGGTGCTGAGGGAGCTGGCGGATGTGATTGCTGGGCTGCTTACCATCATCTGTCAGTGGTCATGGTCATCCAGAGAGGTCCAGATGACTAGAGACTTGCTGATGTGATGCCCACATATATGAAGGTTTGTAAGGAGGACCCAGGGAACTACAGCCTTGTCAGCCTGATCTTGGTCCCAGGAAAGGTGATGGAACAGGTCATTTTGAATGCAATCACACAGCATTTGCAGGACAGGCAGGGGATGAGGCCCAGCCAGCATGGGTTCATGAAAGGCAAGTCCTGCCTGACCCACCTCATCTCCTTCTATGACCAGGTGACCTGAATGGTGGATGAGGGAAAGGCTGTTGATGTAGGCTACCTAGACTTCAGGAAGGCCTCTGACATGGTCTCCCAAAGTGTTCTCCTGGAGAAGCTGGCAGCCCATGGCTTGGACATGTACACTCTTTGCTGGGTTAAAAACTGTCTGGATGGCCGGGCCCAAAGAGTGGTGGTGAATGGAGTGAAATCCAGCAGGCGACCAATCACCAGTGGTGTTCCCCACGGGTCGGTGTTGGGGCCAAACTGCTTTAATATCTTTCTGATGATTTTGATGAGGAAATTGAGTGCATCCTCGGTAAGTCTGCAGACAACACCAAGCTGGGGCGAAGTGTCAATCTGCCAGATGGTAGGAAGGCCCTACAGACAGACCTGGACAGGTTGGATTGATGGGCAGAGGCCATTGGGATGAGGTTCAACTTGGCTAAGTGCTGGGTCCTGCACTTTGGTCACAACAACCTCATGCAATGCTACAAGCTTGGGGAAGAGTGTCTGGAAAGTTGTGCAGAGAAAAAGGATCTGGGGGTGCTGATCAATGTTTGCCTGAACACGAGCCAGTGGTGTGCCCAAATGGACAAGAAGGCCAAAGGCATCCTGGCTTGTATCAGGAATAATGTAGCCAGCAGGACCAGGGAGGTGATTGTCTCCCTGTACTCTGGTGAGGCTGCACATTGAGTACTGTGTTTGGGCCCCTCACTGCAAGAAGGACGTCGAGATCCTGGACTGTGTCCAGAGAAGGGATACAAACCTGGTGAGGGGTTTGGAACACAGGCCTTATGAGGAGTGACTAAGAGAACTGGGATTGCTTAGTCTGAAGAAGAGGAGGCTAAGGGGAGACCTTATTGCTCTCTCTATCTACCCAAAACAAAGTTCTGGGGAGCTGGGAGTCAGCCTCTTCTGGCAGATAACTAGCAATAGAACAAGAGGGATTGGCCTCAAGTAGCACCAGGGGAAGTTTAGGTTGGAAATTAGGAGAAATTTCTTCTCAGAAAGAATGGTGAGGCACTGGAATGTGTTGCCCCAGGGAGGCAGTGGAGTCACCGTCCTTGGGGGTGTTTAAGGAAATGTTGGATGTTTTGCTCAGGGACATGGTCTAGTGGGTGATATTGGTGGGAGGGTAATGGTTGGACCAGATGATCTTGGCGGTACTTTTCAAACTGAATGATTCTCTGATTCTGTTTGAAGATGCAACACTGAACACAGAATTTTCTTTCTATGAAATGTTCATCTTGTTGGCCCACCATAATAGTCTATGGATGTGCTTGCTGTTGCTATTTTTTCCAGGGAAAATATCCTAATGAAAAAAGAAAAAAAAGAAAAAAAAGATGAACCTTGAAAGTAAGTGTATGTTTCATCTGGAAATTGGTTCTGGATACAAAAAGCAACACCTAAAATTTGTTTTGGAAGTCAGTGTAGTCTGGGGCAGAATACTGTTATGATCTGCTCTCTCATTGTCCATAAAACGGGAGTCTATGAAGACAGTGGATACTTTTTTACACTGTGTTAGTGTAAACGACTCTAAACATTTATCCAGCTTGACTTTGAGATGGCAAACATGAAAAGAAAGCTTTTTAAGTAAAAAAATCTACCCCTCTCAAAAAGTCCAGATAAACTACTTAAAATTTCTACCAAGTGCGTATTCATTAACAAAGCAAAATCTGGATCAACAAAACTTATAAACAAAAACAACAGGATGGATGTGGTACTTTGTTAAATAGATTGCTTTCTAGGGCTCTTCACAGTAGAGTGCCTCACCTGATACAGCAAGCTATTAAAGTTCCTGAAAAATAACCAGTCTGTGCTGGCTGGATCTATTCTTGATTATCCTATGAGATATTTCTACATGTAGGCTATGGGTTTGCTGCTTGGGATATCAGATATCACTCGTATGCTTATCTAATGCTTATTCTTGATGTAATAGATGTGGTCGTGATATCACTACCTTGAAGCATCCACACTGGTCTCACCCCAGCAGTATGTTATAGAAAGAGGTCATTGAAGGGTTATATTAGTGTTAAGAGTAGACAATGGGTTTTGGTATGCAAAAAGGGGGTATGTATGGAATTGCACTACCCTGGTAAGCAGTGACAACATTATTTATGTGGTGTTAGTTGCTATTTTATAATATAATCTAGCCAACCACCCTTTTTGAAATGGTCAAGAGAGACAATATTCTTCATGTAAATAGTGCTTATTGAAGTACTTTCTAATCAGTACAATGATCTAAATCATCATTCTCCTTCCTTGGGACATTCTTCAAGGATAAACTGGAGAAATTCCAGACCCATTTACATTAGAAATTTCATATTACCTAGATATTACCTAGACCTTTTGGATCTCTACCTTCAACATGAATGTTGTCTATGAAGAAAACGAGGGACCCACAGTAAGGGGGTAACGTAACATGCTGGATGACATGTTCTGCTTGGACAAAGGAAATAACTGTGCTCCTCTGAAGGATGTATTTCTGAAAAGAAGGGAGAAACAATTCCTTCTTCCTCATATGGTTCATGAGAAATTATAAAGTTCAAGAACTCACTGTCCCAGATAAGAGAAGCCTGTCTATAGCTCACCTCTGTATTCTCATCTTTAGGTCATCTGATATTAAGAGGTGGTTACCAAATAAGCAATGAAAGGGCCTAGAGGAATCCCTTCTGCAATTGGAAGCTCAGTGTTGCTGCTAAACTCTGTTGTAAATCTAGCTTACTGACTTCGGGTAATGAATTTTGCTGGGCCACAGCCATGGGTCACAGCTATGACTGAGTCACAGGAACTTGCTGCTCATGTACCAATGAAGAGAGGATCATTAGACACAGCTGAGTCCATGTGCCAGTTGTTTCACTGCCTCCCTTCCTTTCCCTATCTCTTCCTTATGAGCAATGGCTTCCCTGTGGTCATCAGTAGTCACTTGCTATACAGTAGTTTCTTTGCTGATGACCACCTGCAGAATTTCATTTTTCACCCTCAAAGATTTCCTCTTCTGCCTCATGAAAGCAGTTGTTTCCACCTAGCCCTAAGTATAAATCCACTTTGTCTTTTTCACTACAGTCTTTCAGTGGTGTTCCAGGCTAAGCAGACTGTACAAACTGAATAATCTGACCAATAATCTGTGCAGAAAGATGGCTGCCATGCTTTGGAGCCAAGCAACTCCAAGATTTTGTCTTCAATATAACAGCTGCCAAAATTTAGATGGTGTGGATAGCTAGGGAAATTAGTATCAGATGTTTGAGACCTTGTAACAAGAATAGTATAGATGTGGCCTTCACAGCCCTGCCAAGTCACATATCTTGCCAGCAAATTTGCTTCATGTGAACCATGTCAAAAATAATTTTAGATAAAAAGTAATTAAAACAGTTGACCATGATATAAAAGACTTTAAGAGAGGTCACATCCTAAATATTTGTACCATGTTTCTAGACTGAAACAGACTGATCAAAGAATTTTCAGTCAGAAAATGAAAACTTTGTCTAGCTATAAATTTCATAGTAGCTGTTTGCCACATGACTGGAAAGAGATAAAAGCACACCCAATGAGGGGTAACAGAGCACCTTGTACTGATGTTCATTCACTCATCTTTCTATCTAATGTTTTTGATTTACCATGACTTTTAGATCCATGGGTCAATGTTTTGCTGAACTGAAACCTATATTTCTGATAAACAGAACACACTCCAGAAATATATTTCCTGCAAAACAAAGCAATTATATGTACTCCCTGGACTCTGACACTGGGGGTAGCTCTACAGTTTCTTGGCAAGTTTATTACTCAGCAATACATTCAGAATACATTCAGAATCACTGCCATCATGAGACCAAAAGGAAAATAGAGATTTTGTATGCACATGGCATACAGTAAGCTCAAAGGGCCAAAACTTTGGACAGCTTCTGCAGCTAAGTGAAAACTCAGACTTGAACTAACAAAACAAGAGTTTCTCCCTGTGTTTTGAGAAACTGGTCTGATTTCTTAACCCTTAATTACTGTTTGTAAAATGCAAATTCCAGGTTTAGGCCGCAGTTTATTTCTTTTTCTTTCTTTCTTTCTTTCTTTTTTTTTTTTTTTTTCCTCGTTTTGTTTTGTTTTGTTTTAAATAGGTACCTGAATTCATACTCCTAGATGATCTGGTCACCTAATAAGAGCAGTGTGCTGACCTCCTCCAGCTAACAACTCACATCTGCATGCCTGATGGGGCTTTTGTCCCATTGCTACTGACTGTGCTCCTGCACGTTGGAACACAGCACCATCTAGCGAGCCACAAACACCAGATGCGCAGACTAGGATCTAAAACACATCCATATCAGTTATGAAAATCGAAAATAAATCTAAGAAAAGCCCCCGTTTCTTCAGAAAATTAAAGTTTGTTTACAGAAGATCAGCCACTGTTTTCTCTTCCAGTACAAAGCTCCCAGTATGTTAAATGTAATGATCAATCAGCACTAAATTAAATTAAAATAAAACCCTTGGTAGACTGTTATTATTCATTTAGTCATACACTATAAAAATCAAAAGTACTTATTAGAAGAGTAATAAGATACTGCTGAAGAATTTAAAATATTTTTACCTTTTATAGAGAACAGGAAGAGAGGATTTGGTTCTCAGAAAAGCTACCACTGCTGTACCTGACCTGGTCTAGTGATTTATTTACATGAATGTAACAAGATATTAAAATCAGGCTCTGGATGTTTAATATTCTGTATCACTTTGTTCCCTCACTATGGCAACATAAGCTCAATTTTTCTTGTGCAATATGTTTTGCTGTACTAGGAGCTATCTGCAAGACCTTATTTAATTCCATCTCTGTTCTTTTTTTTTTTTTTTTTCTCTCTACTGTTATGTGTGTTGCTCTTATGACATTTCTCTTAATAAGCCCGTTGAGTCTTTCTCTTGCACTTGTATGTATGCCTTCTTCCATGTCACCTTTATCACTCCTTGAAAATCTATACAGGCAAATCACTTTCTCTTGACTTAAATAGTTTCTTAATACAATATCCCCTTGGGAACTTTCTCAACAAGGAATCAATTATTTGAAAGGAAACAATACCAATCAGAGACTTCCCATATAATTAGTAGTATATTCAGTATTCTCTCACAAAAGGCAGAAAATACTTTCAAACATTGGCAATCTTCTGAATGAAACGAAACAAAACAAAACTTAACAGGAGAAAATGTAGCCTCAGGTTCAGACTTGTATATTTCTTCTTCACCCCCTCCCCTCCCCCCCCCCCCCCCCCCCCTTTTTCCCTTTTTCTTCTTTGAATGAGAAATTGTTTAAGAAAATCTCAAACCTTTTTAAAAATATACATCTGTGATGAGCGTTCCTCTTGGCAGTACTGCATTTGAAGCATTACAAATTAGAAAGTTAGAGACATTATATAATGAGAACCTAGGACTACCTGACAAACAAACTTATAACTAGATATGATATAAACTGTTCTCTAATGCACATGACAGGATATGAATCAAAAGTTTCAGGATAATTTGCAAGTTCCTCTATTAGCAGAAAAGATAAAATAAAGTAGGATTTCTTGCATGAGGTTTCGATTAAAACCAAACAAAATTGAGGAATCATCACATCTGTACTGAAATCTTTCATTTCAGAATTACCTGTTTTTTGGAGGCACTGTCTCTACCAAAAATAGCCATTGCTGTTCTCAGGAGTCTAACTGTACCTTGACAGAATCTCAATCAGTCTGGGTGCATGGACATAGGAGGGAACAAAGGAATTTGGCAGCAGCCCAGCTCTTGACATTCTTATTTTTATTATTAGCAAACTCCAGAATGCTTCTACAGGTTTATAGTAAATAAACAACCCTGATGTAAGTGAAATGCAAGGAAACATTATCATCTTTTGCTAGGGAGATTACATATATTTTTTTTTTTCAGAGCTTATAATGTTTTTATAAAGACATTTCTAGCTTCTATCCAGACATATCTAGCTTCAAGTAATAAACTTATGTGTATGTTCTTCATCACAATATAACCTATAATTGAGTTAAGTAGGATTATTAAATTTTTGTTCTTTCTTTCTTTCTTTCTTTCTTTCTTTCTTTCTTTCTTTCTTTCTTTCGTTCGTTCGTTCGTTCGTTCTTTTTTCCTGTAAATATATTATTTTTCACTTTTAAAAAGGTTTATCTCTTCACCTGGTATTTATGCACATCTAGAGACCTTGTTAAAATTAGGTTTGCACCAGTTGTTCAATTTGATGGATGGGACTGTATTTTTTTCAGGAGTGTTTTGGTTACAAAAATGTGAAACCCAACCAAAAATATTTTGTAAAATACAAAAACAAACAAACAAACAAAACTTATCTTGTGAATTGCTAATGAAATAAATAAAGCACTAAAAAAGAGTGAAAGAGTATTCCTACATAGTTTGGATAAAGTTATTTTCATTGGCTTTTTTCTTTTTTTTGGGGGGGGGGGGGGGGGGGGGGGCGGAAGGGGGAGGGGTTATCCTTGGAAGTGGAAGTTATCCTTGGAAGACTTCATAATACAAGTCTATATAATCTTAAGTAAAGGTACAGAACTACTTCATGAGACCAAGTGAAGTTTGGGGCAAACAAAGTGTAGTTTGTTCCAATTTAGCAGCTCTGATGCTCACAGAATCACACAGAGTAAGCTAAGAAAAAGTACTGTTACTCTCCTAATATACTTTCTCCAGATCTAGACTTATTCTATTATTCTTTTAATGTGGCTAGCCATTGATTTGCTGATTCATTAATATCTGTTATTCTCTTACTATTAAGTGTCCTTTTAACTGTCTTTTTTTTTTTTTTTTTTCTTTTTTTTTTTATCTTGTTCTGGTCACATTTTATAGTTACTTTATTGAGTCTCATCTTTGTTAAAGTTTTAAGTCTTCAAGCTTTTCTTGATATTACTATAACAAGAAAATAATGGCATAATATCCTGTTAAATACAGATATAAATGTAAGAGTTATGAGAAAAGGAAAGTTAATAAATACATTTAAAATTATTTTCCCAGGTTTAAATCCTGAGATTGAATTCTCCTTACTAATGACTGAAAACAGTTTACAAACAAAACTGAAGACTATAATGAACAATAATTACAGTGTCCTGGACAATTCCTGTGCTGCCTAATTCACTTTCCCATCAATGTCTCCTCTACAGTCTGATAGTGAGAATAAAATAAATTGATAAACTTTTCTCCCTGATGAAATGCATATGACATTAAACTGAAGTTTTGTCTTTAGCAAGAAATACAACACATTAGAAGAGGATCTGCAGTGGAACAGATGATCATTATATCTGCCGGATTTCAGGTATATTTATTTCAGAATAGCTAATTTAACCCTGTTATGCTCATTAATTTTTGGATTATATTATATGTGGTACTGAAGGGTATCTTTTATTTAGTATGAAAGGAATCCAATGATCACACTGAGGACCCTCCAGGACACAAGCCCAAAGCACAGCAGAGAGAAACAACTAAGAGGTCCATTTTAGAAACACACTGATCTGAAAAAGAATGCTAATACACTCAGAAATATCTCGAGACATTACAGTTAATTCCTGGTCTAAGCATGTGAGGAAGCTGCACTGATTTCATAACTGCTTGCGATGGCAAATATTGATAGACATTGTGTTATGTTGTTGGCCTTACTTCTTTGTGTAAGATTATTGATTTCATAGAACCATACAATGGTTTAGATTGGATAGAGTCTTGAAAACCATCTAGTTCCAAATCCCAGCCATGGACAAAGACATCTTCCACAAGACCAGGTCGCTCAAATGCAAATTTCCATGCTAGGTTATGCAGAAAATGAGAAAAAAAATCCAAAACAGATTTTGCTAGACATGCTTGAGCATAACTGTAATCTTAACTAGGGAAGAAATAAATTTCCATAGCAAGAAGAAATTCTGCAAGCACTACAGAAATAGCATACTTTTCATAGGTGTGTTTTCACTTTATGCACTCCAGAACTTAGTTTCTAACTAAATTATATGTATGGTGACTCTTAACAAAACCTTGTATCTTGATAAAATGCAGTGAGATGGACCTAAGTTTCATATTGCCAACAAAACATTCTGGTTCTATTCCATTTCCATTTTTTCTATGATGTTAAAATTGCTGAATTTATTTAATTTCATAAAGGAGTTTAGATAGAAAAACTAGATATCAATATGATTTACACCTTCATTTTTGAAAGAGTTTAGTCCCTAGTTTTAAAGTTTTCTACCAGTAGAAATGAGTATTACTTTTCATTTTTCCTTTTCAAAGGTATTTTGGCATTTTTTTTTTCTTCAAATCCACAGGAGTCAGCTCTATATTACACATCACAGCACATAAAACACAGCACTTTAAAGTATCAATTTCAGAGCAGCATTTATATCAGAGGATTAGATTCCTTAGAGGAAATGTTAGAAATGATCTCTATGCTTCATATCTATTATGTAATCATCAAAATGTATGAGAAAAAAAATGTTCCACCTGCTGTCTTGAAAGCAGGCTGCTTTCCCTGTGGTATATTCCAGCAATGAGTTGAAGAAATATTATGTTGACAGAGCTAGAGTGGAGAAGAAAATGAACATTGTTCTTCATCAGCTCTCATATCCAGCTTTGGCAGCAGAGTAAGCAGCTACAGTCTAATGGCATCTTGTGTAAGTGAATTTACCAGGTGTAATTTTTAAGGATCATTTTCCTGTTGTAAAGCACACATGGTAAGTGAGTATTTTTGGAAGCAAAAATATGGTTAGTTTTATGCATGGCTCTTATGGTTTCTGTGACAAAATGATTTTCATTAACTTTTCTCATTTTGGAAATGTGTTCCAATTGTCACAACTGATTTGTGAAAGGGATGGAATGGAAATATTTTCCCCAAAAGGTCTCTCTCTCTCTCTCTCTCTCTCTCTCTCTCTCTCTCTCTCTCTTTTTTTTTTTTCTCTCTCTCTCTCTCTGTGTTTGTGTCCCTAGACAAATAACATTCATCATGCTTTGTGCTGAACAATTATAAAAGAGCTTGATACTAGAAACTGTGTTAGTTCCTAGCAGTCCTAGCAGTAAAGTATGAAACATTCACTACCTGTAGGATCTGTAGGCCTCTTCTTTCCCATGGCAATCTGGACAGAATGTGAATGGTGTGTTACATATGCGTATTTATTAAGAATTATAGTTTTGTTAGCCTTTTTAATGGCAAAGTAATGAAAATTAATTTAACAGGTATTTTCATTCCTGTGAATTCGTATAATAAAATGGGTTTAAAATATAGGAAATTGATCTCAACATTGATATGCAGCTTTTTGAGATACGTGAGAGGATGTGGTGGCAGAGTAATTCATGGATCTATCTCTTTACCTTTTCCTAGTCTACAGCTGGGAATAGAAGTTACATTGATCAAAGAAAGAAATTCTGAGAGCTTTCACTTGTTGTTGTTGTTGTTGTTGTTGCTAAGGAAACTATTTCCTTGGCATCAATGCATCCAGCAGGTCTTACTTTCTGCTGAGCTCTGACAGAAGCATTATTGTGGAAAGGGAAAAAAAATAAAAAACAAAAAAGCAGAGATAAACAAGAAGGAAAAAAACAGAAGTAGCTGAAAGTTAATACAGGGTTATTACCTAGATGAATTGAATTAACTCATTTCTCTGTGGGTCATCTTGAGAGCTCTGTGCACAGGTAAGGATTTAAGGCTCCAGCAAGACCAGCTAAAAGCCAAAAGAGGAACAGAAGCCTCCACATGAGAAAGACCCATCCCCTGCTCCCCACTTGCTCAACCCTCCCTCTCCTCCACAAAAAAAAAAAAAAAAAAAAAAAAAAAGGAGAGGGAAAGAGGGAAATAGAGGGAAAAGGGAAAGGTGGAAGTATGTGGTCTGAATCTGAAGGCAGACACACTGTCTTTCTCCTACATTAAAATGGAAAATGGTGTTCTTATTTACTTATCTACTGCTCCCATCACATAATTTACATGATGCTATGTCAGATGAATTGTGCTGTGAAAACATAGCAATTATTTGTATTTAATATCCTAAATGAACTTTTGGTCAGTGTTTCCACAATTGTAATTTATTTTTTATTTCACTTCTGCATGAGGTATCACAAATCCAGGTAAGGAGCATGAGGAGACAGATGAGTGAGGTGAGTGAGTCCACTAACGGTTCTTCCTGGCTGGCTGTACAACACATCATCTGTTTCCGTTTCCAGAATTATTCCTTGCAAACAATTTAAACTCTTCTGAAAATGAAGTGAGCGACAAGCAGGATACACCAAACACATTTGGCAGGAAGCTGGCTGACATATGAAACCTATCAAATACATTAAATTAGTAAAACTGAAAAACTTCAGGTAGCAAAATGGTTGGCTATGGGACAGAGTAGTGATATACAATCTCTTAAAAAGAAACAAGCAAGTGAAAAAAAACAAAAATAAACTGCTACAACCATTTGCCTTCTTAAATTGAAAGTTTCAAAATTTATTAGTGGTATGGAAGAATGAAGACACTGAAGCCTTTCATAAGACACTGGTGCCTTTCATAAGTGAAGCAAGGAGTGATATTCCCAATGACCTCTTTCTTTCCTTATTTTTGTATGTAAGATATGTTATTTCATGACTCTGAACATATACTGGTATATATCATCAAGAGATGGACACAACTACCTGGGAACTTTTACAGATTTTCAGGAGTGAGACTACTCCACAGAGAAGACAAACTGTTAGCCAAGGCTGTCCCCAGCACAGCTTGGCAATGACCCCCTGGCCAGGGTGCAGTGTGCAGGGGAACACAGCAAGACAGTGTCAGCAATGAGTCTCATTGACAGGCTAGTGCAATCAGACAAAGTCAAGGTAGCCTCACACAAAGGTCCAAGGTCAGTTCAGGAAAGCCAAATAGAAATCTGACAGTACCAGAACCAGTTACACCGGTGATGCATCTCAGGCCTCCTGGACCAGGTACCTGAAAGGAGGCTGTAGCGAGGTGGTGGTTGGTCTATTCTCCCACGTGCCTGGTGACAGGACGAGGGGGAATGGGCTAAAATTGCACCAGGGGAGGTTTAGGTTGGATGTTAGGAAAAACTTCTTTACTGAACGGGTTGTTAGTCACTGGAATAGGCTGCCCAGGGAAGTGATTGAGTCACCATCCCTGGAGGTCTTTAAAAGATATTTAGATGTAGAGCTTAGGGATATGGTTTAGTGGAAGATTTGTTAGTGTTAGGTCAGAGGTTGGACTCGGTGATCTTGGAGGTCTCTTCCAACCTAGACTATTCTGTGATTCTGTGATTCTGTGACCAAAGAGCACATGGGGTGAGGTCAGTCCAGGGAGCTAGTCCTACGGGTGCAGGCAGGGGCTTATTCTAGAATTATTGGAAAGTTTTTATTTACTCTGCTGTCATGGGTGAATGTCACACAAAACGGCGTCTTGGACATTATTGGACAATAGACAAGAGCTAACCATGATATATGACTTAATTACAAGAATTTCATTGCACACTTATCATAGTGTAGACTCACAAAGTCTTGTTTTTTCTTTGATTTGTCCTCGCTGACAGAGAATACAAAGAGACTCTTGGGATTTCCATTCCATATATGAATTTAAGAGCAATAGTGAAGGCATCACTGACCAAGGGAGCAGAAGCCACAGTAGCATTAAACATCGTCTCACAAACCTACATGTTCAGGAATGCAACACCATATAAGAATGTGGTCCATATCACTGCAAAGTATGTATGGGTAAGTAAGGCTAGTGAAAATAGTAATAGCTCTTCAAAAATCATATTTATGATTTTTATCATATATATAATTTTACATATACATATAAAGTTTCCTCAAAGTCTTTCCTTTTATTTATTTTTTGATCTTTCTTTGTATGTTCTCTTGCATAACTGGAAATGCCAAAATGGGCAAATTCATCCCACAACAATCCCTGCCATACAATAAATTGAAAGAACTAGGAAACATTAGAGAGTGAAATAACATTGTTAGAAGGCTCTGAGAAACATGACAGCTGGACTTGCAAGAGTGGTTTCTGATTACTTGAAAATCAGTTATCTTTCTTTAGGGAATGCGCACTAGAGATGGATAATCTTGGAGTGTATGATGAATTTAAATATGCAGTTCATATCTAAGCCAAAATGCCTCAAACATTGAAATGAGTCAATTACTAGTTTGCAGTCCTTACGAAAAAATAATTAATATTAGTGCTCTAGACTTACACCATCTCTAAATTTAAAAAGATGCACTTTTTGTTACAAATAAATTAATGCCTTTATTATTATTATTATCATTATTATTATAATTGACTTTCTCCTCTCTTGCAGTAGCAAATAAAAGCTTTTTTCTGTATGCTGTATACTTTACTTCTTAGTTTAATATACAAAAAATACAAGTTTTTCATAGGATACATTAAGGATATAGTAAAATGAATCTAACTGAACACTTTTACTTTTAAAGAAAGAGAAAATTGAGAGAAATAGCCTCCAAGACTGCATAAAATTGGCTCGATGATTTCAAAGCCTTAATTATGTCAGGATAGTAAGTTTTTAAAGCACATACAGTGAAGAAAAACCTCTAATGTTTTTTGATGGAAATAACATCTAGTGAGTGACTAATGTCTGCTGTATAATTAGGGTGTATGATACACTTACTGACCAGCAGAGAAATGATCGTTCTTACCTCTTTTTTACCTTTTTTTTTTTTTTTTTTTTTTTTTTTTTTAAGAACCATTTGTGCTTCTACCAAATACTATGCAAATTTACACAAAGTCATTTGTCCTTGTTTATTTGTAGCCTGAATATAAAAACTGCTTTGTTTTATTCCTTCATGTTAATCTTTGGACTCAATTCTACAGAAAAAAATAATCTCAGTTTGTCTTCAAATTCAGGTATTTATTTCCTAGAAAGAGAATATATTAATCTTCTAAAAATAGAATTATATATCTTGAGATATTATTACCACTTTAAAACATGCAGTATATGAAAATGCAATTCAAAACTGAGTAAACAAGATATGATTGTAAAAATATTTCTATAAAATATAGCTCCATAAAATGCAATGGAATTTGATATATTGAGAATTTTCTCAATCACAAAGTCCAAAAATAAGTTTGCTTGCAGATAAGGTTTACTTCCCACTGAGTTATGCAGAAATGATATCTGTAGATATAACTGGCAGAATGTTTTTTGCATTTCATATGCACAATATATATATTTTTTATTATTTCTCTGAAATCTTGTTCATTTAACTATTTTAAATGAATATTCTGCTGGTATTGTGGGTACCTGCAACAATCTTTTGAATATATGAGCATGAACACATACCTCAATTATGCCAAGGGGAAAAAAACAAAAACAAAAAATGCACTTCCTACATCATCCCTATCTTTACATGTAAATAAATAAAATTTAGTTTCATAGTGTGGTTTACAGTGTTGATGATTAGAAATCAATGCTCAGCTTTCAGTTCAGGGGGAAATTCTGTTCACTTTTCCTTCTAAAGGATATCATGCTGTCTTATCTAGTTATGCCCAGCATCTTCCTGAAAATAAATAAATAAATAAATAAGAAAGAATATTATAGTATAGTATAGTAAAGTAAAGTATAGCATAGCATATAGTATAATATTGTATAGTATAGTATAGTACGGTATAGTATAATATAGTTCAGTTGGAAGAGACCTACACAAATCATGAAGTCCAACTGCCTGACAATTTCAGGGCTAACCAAAAGTTAAAGCATATTTAGATCATAATCCATATGCCTCTTGGACAGACATGGGGCATCAAAAGATCCTCAGCTGTTGAAAATTCATAATGAAAGGATCTAACAAGAAGAGCAAATTTACTCCATAGGTGGGATTCAGGTTATCTTAATGTGAGTAGGATTCAGTTACACTTAATATGTGTCTATAACACTGAGTTATATAAAGTGTATCTAAAAACATATCTAAAAATAAGAGACACCAATTAAAAAAAAAATCAAATTTCACATTTGTACAGTGCTGTAGCTATTCAGGTAAGTGTATTTCATTGTCTGCTGTTTATCACTAATTAATTATTTTTCCTGGTGGCTAATGTAGTTATTAGTGCCAGTGTGTTGTACATTCTTTATATCATAGATAGATGATGTAGAAGTTATCTTCAGAATATGTGCTTTTATATGAAAGTTAAAAATGTGTGAGGCAGTCATTTCTTTACCTGTCACATTAGAATAAGAAATAGCTTATTGAGAAACAGAAGGCTTGCTGTTGAAGACATTGTATGCTGTTGCTTCCAACAAATAAATAAATAAATAAATAAATAAACAAATAAAAAATCCTGGTATATCTTTCATGCCACCAGCTCTCAGTAATCAAAGAATGTTCAAGAGGAACAGAACAGAGACAGAGACCTTCTTTCATATGGGTGGATTTGCTTGGCAGATTTTTGCTCTATATTCCAAAGCACTCCACTAAGCTTTGAAAGACTAAAAGATTTAGCTGAGGGACCGAGGTAAGTTAAAGACTTTAATTTAAATAAATGAAAAAATATGAAATAACTAAAAATTTGGTCTCTAATTCCTGGTTCTATCCAGCTTCTTAATATTTTACTGGACTCCTCATCAATAGAACTGTGAAATTCTGGATTGAAAATGTGAAAATGCTATCATCACTGACTTATCCATTCCCACAGATCTTTCAGTCCAAAAATGTACGACAATTTGTTTTGGCAAATGCATGCTACTTAAAAACATAATTGAAAAACAAAACAAACAAACAAAAAAAACCACAGACCTTTCTGCTACATTCCTTCAATATAAGCAATATAAGCATTCAATGTGTTAACTTGTCTAGTTATTATATTTTTGAATATTATAGTGAAAAACACAGAAAGAGTGAGGTAAACAATAGGAATCTGCATTATGACTCCTGAACACTTCTACAGTTTTTGAGTATGACTGTTTCTTCCTTTCCCTCTTTTCTTTTTTTTTAAATTTTTTTTAGAGTAACTCAATAGGAAAGATATACATAGAAAATATTTTACAAATAATTACAAGTAATATTCATAAGAAGTTATGATGTTGTCAATAAAATTGATTAGTAAAATTCAGAGAATCATGGAATCAGAGAATCATTAAGGTTGGAAAAGACCTCCAAGATCATCTAGTCCAACCATCATCCTACCACCAATATTACCCACAAAACCATGTCCCAAAGTATCACATCCAAACTTTCCTTAAGGTCCCCCAGGGACAGTGACTCCACGACCTCCCTGGGCAACCCATTCCAATGCCTAACCAGTATCTCTGAGAAGAAATGTCTCCTAATTTCCAACCTGAACCTCCCGTGGAGCAACTTGTGGTCATTCTCTCCTGTCCTATCACTAGTTATCTGTGAGAAGAGGCTGACCCCAGCTCACCACAATTTAAATGAGCTTATGGGAAAATCTGATCTAACCCGCCTGTCTGAACAGTATTTATCAGCATTGCTACCCAAGGATCAGGCAGCCCAGCATGGCTGTGCCACTGGAAGTCAGTGAAAGCAGCTGTTTATATTTCAAACATTCCAACATAACTTTTTTTTTTTTTTTTTTTCCTAATTAAAAGTCATATTCAAGTAGTTGGAGAAAGCAGTAAGGTCTCAAGGTCTCCCCTGAGCCTCCTCTTCTCCAGACTAAACAGTCCCAGTTCCCTCAGCCACTCCTTATAGGACTTGTGTTCCAGATCCCTCACCAGGTTTGTAGCCCTTCCCTGGACACACTCCAGGGTCTTGATGTGCTTTTTGTAGTGAGGGGCCCAGTACTCAATGTGCAGCCTCACCAGAGCACAGTGCAGGGAGACAATCACCTCCCTGGTCCTGCTGGCTACATTATTCCTGATACAAGCCAGGATGCTGTTGGCCTTCTTGGCAGCCTGAGAACACTGCCAGTTCATGTTCAGATGAGCATTGACCAACACCCCCAGATCCTTTTCCTCTGCACAGCTTTCAAGCCACTCTCCCCCAAGCCTATAGCATTGCATGGGGTTGTTGTGACCAAAGTGCAGGACCTGGCTCTTAGCCATCAACCAAAAACAAATTGAATATTTTTGGAACTGGCAATTGGCAACAGGGAATCTGAGAACTCTAGTTAAGTATTTTCTTATTCTTTGTAGTATCCATGCTGCCCTGCAGTCATAGAATCATAAAATAACCTGATTCAGAAGGGACCCACGAGGATCATCTTGTCCAAGTCCTGACTCCTCAAGGGGCAACCTAAGAGAACCATACTCCTAAGAGCATTGTCCAAACTATACTTGAACACTGACAGGCTTGGGGTTGTCACCACGTCCTGAGGAGTCTGACCACTCTCTCAGTGAAGAATATTTATCTAATGTCCAATTTGAATTTCCTTTGATGCATCTTTAAGTCATTCCTTCATGTCCTATCAGTGAGTTAGACTGGTGAAGTAGTCATGATGGCAACCAACTGAATTAAAAGAAATTTGTTTATTACCATTTGAGTTTCCTTCCTGATTCTACTTGATGAAAAGCAAAGACATCAGGCTCAGAATAGAGATGCAGCTATAATTCATATGATTACCCAGGGTAATTCCTAAAGCTGCTATTTGTAAGATGGACTCTAGACTGAAGAACTTCAGTAATAACTGTGAAGTAGCATTTTGAAAGGGGAGAATGTTATACTCTTCCTGAAGTGGTCATTGCTGGAGATGATACTGAGATAGATATGCCACAGGCTTAAAGTAGCCTGGACATCCTTATGTAACAGCATCTGTCATCCTCTTCTCCAAACTCATTGCTGGATCATCTGAAGATAAAGAATGAAAGCTAATCTCACAAATATTAGAAAATAATTATGTAGTTACATTCTTGCATTTTTTAAGTGTTTTGATTATATAAGCATAACATTGTTACATCTCTTACCGTCATAAAAGAGTAAAACAGAGAGCAACTGTGCCACATAAATGCCTGAAGAACATATCCTAAATCATCTGCTTGTGTTTGTCGTTTTTCCTGTACATTCTACTGAAGTGGTAGTTTTCAAGGAGTAATTACAGAGGTCGGAATTTATTGCTCTCTCCTCAGGAAAGGAGTAGGTGCTGATCTTTTCTCACCGGTGACAGCAACAGGACCTGAGGGAATGGAATGGGGCTATAAGAGTGGAAGGTCAGGCTGGGTGTTAGGAAAAGATTCTTCACTGAGAAGGTGGTCAGGAACTGGAAAAGGTTCCCCAGGGAAGTAGTCACAGCACTGGGCCTGACAGAATTCAAGAAGCATTTGGACAATGCTCTCAGACAGACTATATGATTTTTGAGTGATCCTGTGCAGAACCAGGAATTGGACTCAATGATCATTGTGGGTCCCTTCCAACTCTGGATATTATATGATCCTATGATTCTATGAATGTTCAATAGTTACAGCTTTACCACAACTACAAGGAGATCAAAATTGAAGAAAGAGGGTGGGAAAAAAATAGAAGAAAACATCTGCTTTTAAAAATGTTGACTAGTAATTACTTGACTGAATTACAAAATATGATATGAAGGCAGAACAAGTTTGAACACAAAGAATTCTTAAAGTGAATTGCCTTTTTAACAACAGGGTGATCCCAGCAGAATGAAAAATTAGTAATATAAACTATAGCTTATTATAAAAACATCTAGAACTTTGAATAAGCTGTTGTCTTAATCATCAATTAAATCAAAATCACTAAGTAAACTAATACGTCTTTGTAAAATAGGAATTTAATTATAAAGCTTTAATCTTGGCAATGCCACTTGAAAAGAAACTAAACTGTGACCAGAAGTATGTGTTCTTATCCTTCCCACTTCCTAATAACACTTCCCTTACTTAAGGGGTTTTATTTTCTTAAGTATTTTGAACATTTGACCTTGTATCCATTTTTTGTATGCAGTTGAGAGGAATATGCATTTATATGAGCTTGATCCAAAGCTCATGGAAGTCAAAAGATCTTTTTTTTTTTTTTTTTTTTTTTTTTTTCCATTTGTATATTACTGGTTTAGTATGAAGACTTAAGTAAAATCCTAGATTACAGGAGACAAATTAAAAAGGGATTGCAAATATTTTTTGTGGACCATGTAGGCATACATGGTCCCTTTCTCATAAATTTCTCTCAGACACATAAGTTCTTCATTAAAAAGTCATTTTTCTGAGGAATATATAGGGCAATAGGAATATCATGCCCTTGATATTATCTGCTGTTTTCCTTTATAATATTTTAAATCTTTTGCTCTTTACAATTTATTTGTAATAAATACCTGATTTCATTATAAATTTTTAATGAAATTAGTATATTGTCATATATTAGTATTAATATATTGATTTCTGAACTTTAAAATTTTACTTGCATTATTTATTTGTTTACTTTTCTCTAAACAAATAAAAAGAATTGTTAGAAAGGCTAAAGTCCAAACTGATAGTGCTTTCTCTTGAAAGATAATCTCCAAAGCACAGGAAAGTCTGGCTATGACAAAGCTCCAGTGTTCCTATAATACTGCAGATCTTAAAAGAGTGTGAATAATTCATACTTGTAGACCAATATCCAAACTGAAGGGAAACAAACAAACAAACAAAACCAAAACAAAATAAACAACAAACTATAAATTGTTGATGCAAGAGCCTCCTCCAAATCAAATTCAATACATAGCTGAAAGTTACTGTATAGATATCCTGTCAAAAACTTTATCTTAATCTTCAGTGGTACAGTCAGCAAGCTTTCTAATACCCTGCTTAGTAAGATCTGAGGAACTGAAAAAAGTATTCTGGTTCTATTGCCCCCAGTGTTTTTGATAAAAAAATACTTAGGGATTTATTTATTTATTTATTTATTTAGGTCATTATTTCAGGTCACTTGAAACTGCATATTTCTGGGAAAAAAAAAAAAAAAAGTCTAATTCCCAAAACCTCTTTGCTGTGCTGTAGTCTTGAAAAAAAAAATAAAAAAATGCATTATTATACAGTAGACAGAAAAAGTTCTGGACTACTCCAAGCAATTTTGGTTTCAGAAAAGTTTTCAGAAGGCCTTGCAAATGCCTTGGAGACCTGAGAAGAAGGAAGAAAAGAGAGAAAAATATAATTATCAATAAATAATTATATTGATAAATATATCTACTTTGCACTGGGAGGTGTTCATTCATTATGATTCCAGTAAGAAAAGCACTTGAAAGTTATCATTTAAGATGCTATTTATTGGAGCTAAGACTATAAAAGAGAATAGCATGCATAATCTTATGCCCCTTTAGATGCTGGGAGCATTGACAGGACTCCAAACGCACATGTAGCATGCGGTGCAGACCCCGTCCATTGCAGAGATTCTCCTCTTTCAGTCTCTCAACGTGTTACAGGGATTTCTTATAAGGAAACAACACTAGCATTTCTACATTCAAAATATAAAGTGTTCTTATGAGAACTTCTTGCAACTGTGTCAGATAAAGGCAAGATCACGTGGGTGGTGAAGTCTTTGGCACCAAGTGGGAGCTGCCTGGAGAGCCTCATGAGAAGCAACCACCTGAGCCCTGCAGCCACTGAATTTGTGCAGCACAGCACAGGCCTGAATACCAGCCACACTGTAGGTGCAGCATGGCACAACGTTGTCCTGTTCGCACTCAGGTTAGCTGTGTTGTGGATCACTCAGTCCTGAATGTACAGGAGTATACCAGTCAGGATCACTACAGCAGCTCCAATAGCACAGCATGGTTCTGTGCTGACCGGACAGCCCATCCCAAGTTACCACAGACCTGTTTGAATGGTGTTGCTACTGGGCAGACAGACAGTACCTAAAGCCTCTTTGAGCACCCATGCCCAGGATTTCCTTATTATCCTACAGTATATGTCATGAGACCACGTGATATAATGTTTTGTAGAGCTGGGTTGTTTTAATGAATGTTTTTCCCTATCCTTGTTTTAAGAATAACTTACATCAGTAGTCACCAATTGGGTTACTACCTGGTGGATATTTGATAGACTGCAAAAACATGTTTTGCAGCTTCTGTCACTTTTTAACAGACATATTAAAATGGCAAGGTATAGAAAGTCTTTAGAAAAATGCAAATCCTGCTGGCAAGCTATGCTGATATTTCCATTGGCTACAGATCAGACCCAGAAATCCTGTAGGTTACTCAGCCCTGCAAAGTTTCAAAGCATGGACATGTACTACTATTCCCACAGTGCAAATCAAATTCCAATTTTGCATCGTCATAGACAGGAATTTATTTATACATTGAATTATTCCAAAGCCTTAGAATATCCTCTAGACCTCCTAGGAGCTTGTGAAGAAGATTTTGGATAGATGTTCTCTTTATTTATTGAAGAAGCCCTGAAACTACATAATCCAAAAGTCGGTAAGGAAAAGATACAAAATAGCTTGAGGTAAAAAAATTAGAAGGATATTCAGTTCATTAAAGATGTTATTCCTGTCATTCAAAAACTCCTCTCTTTAATTTGGCCAAGCTTCCCTAAACTGAAAGACTGAAAAAAAACAACAGTACAAGAACACCGTAGGTTTTTTTGTTTTGTTTTGTTTTTGTTTGTTTGTTTGTTTTTACTGAAAACTGTAATAATTAAAATACTCATCCAGTATCCCAGAGACATGATTCAATTCACTTTCCTGGTCACAAAGTAAATCTGTATCTTTCTCTTCTTGGGACACCTCCTTAGCTACCCCACTAAAAACTGTTCTGGCAGATGGTACACTATACCTCTACTGTAAACTATGCCCCATTTAGTTTAAATACATATTGAAGACTGGATTCTGTATGCTCCATTAACTTGGTAAATGGACACTTTAAAATCAGCAGATATAAGTATCCCTTCTACTTCTGTCCAGAATTATTTATTTTGAATAAAGTCCAACCTTTCTGGAGACAATTCACAATTGTATTTCTATAGTCAGGATCTAGGAAAAAGGTCAGTATCATTATATGATAAAATATATAGTTTAAACTTTCCTCAGGCAGTAGAAGTAAAGAGTATTCAATATTTTTTCCTTTTTAATTCCTCCTTCTTCAGTCTGAAATTGTTCTTTTCAGACTGTGGATGAAAGAAGATTTAAGTAACAGGAGATTTTTCCTGCATATCATTTGACTTGCATAAAATGGGAAATTAGAATATGTTTGTGGTTACCATATATATAATACATACTGTACACCAGCTCCCTTTTCCCACACTGACTGGCTTATTTAGGAAAATGAGAGGGTAAAGTAAAAACAGCACGGCTTTCCCAACATCCTTTTCCTCAAAGCATTGACTGTCTGAGACTCAAACAAATGGAGATCTCAAAACATCTTTGATATTCCCATGCCTTTGAAGTTTGGGGCAATGACTGGGTGGCCATTGCATATCAGTGAATAATAACTTTGACCTAACTTGGACTTCAGATGGACATTTTTCTTCCATGGCACAGCTTTTTGAAAACTTCCACTTTTCAATGTTTTTTATATCATCTCTAGTTTTAGATGTTGGAATTCTGTCTGGCATAGGACATTTTATTTTAGATCTGAATACTTTTTCAGTTATAAATCACTTATTCCATAAGAATTGCAATCCAAATTTCATGTTCCCTCTTTCAGTTGCATATCCATCATGACTCTACTTGTGTTTTGCACTAACAACCACATTTTGGATCCTAATTTACTTTGGATGTACTAATGTTATGAACATTTCCTTTCGCATCAATATGTCTGAAGTTAAATATGTATTTAACACATGGTTAAATATTCCAGTTTTATTTCTTTGTTCCAAGCATATTAATCAGATATTTTTGAATACCATTTCCAGATTTAAATATCTAGTCTGTAGACTTATTTTTAGAATAAAAAGTAGATTGTTTTCAAACATTTATCAACTTATTTTACAAGTACTTTGCTTTATCAGAACATGACTTCTTTATAAAGATCTTGCAAATTTGAAGCAACTGGATTTTCAAGTGAGAACACTTACTGTAATGAATGTTATATGTAAAAAATATAACATTTCATAATTTTATTATTATATGAAATTATTTATTTTCACTTTTTCTCATTAAACCAAAGTCACTTTAAAAACATAAGACTAGCTTCTGTCACTCTCCTGTGATGAGTTATGTTCCTAAATTTTAGATAAGGTTTGTCGAACACAGAGTTGCTTACAAAATCATAGGACCATGTAGTCATAGAATCATTCAGGTTGGAAAAAACCTCTAAGATCATCTAGTCCAACCTTTAACCTAGTACTGACAAATCCACTACTAAACCATGTCACTAAGTTCTACATTTACATGTACCTGTTTCTTGAAGACCTCCAGGGAGGAGGACTCAACTACTTCCCTGGGCAGCCTATTCTCATACCACACTACTCTTTCAGTAAAGAAATTTCTCCTAATATGCAGCCTACCCACCCGGTGCAACTTGAGGCCTTTTCCCCTCGTCTTATCACTAGGTGCTTGGGAGAAGCACCTTGTTCATTAAAATTATTTTTCATATAGACAACATAAATAAGCAGTTTTCAGGTAGACAAGTAGAGAGCTGTTATGATCATTTTACCAAAACTTTTTTTGGCCAGCTCATGACCCAGCCGAGGAGACATGGATTTCTTGGATGCTTTGTGGAAGGAAATAAGTTTCCCATACATTAATTTGTGAATGGCCAAGACCTAACATAGCACTACTTGTTTGCAAACATAAGAACAAACAAAAATCGTCTGCAATGTAACCCACTGCTAATGCTATCACTAAGCTTGCCAATAAAATTTGTTTGCTAGTTATTTTAAGATTATTTCCCACACTTAAATTATTTACTTGACATTTTTCATCACATTTTCTTACTCTTGGTCCCATTTTCTAGGCTTTCATGTTGTTATTATTTCATCGTCTCCTTTGTATTAGTTCCCTGCTTCCAAATCTGTTCCCCATTCTCCTTTGTTTTTGTTTACAAACCTAATTAAAAGTGCAATTTTTCTTTCTCCCCAACAAACAATGAATATGTTAAATAATATGGGTTTTGTTGTAGCTTCCTGTGATACTTCATTGCAGATCTCAGTTCTAATAGTCCAGAATGTATATGTATTGCAGTTATGCTTATTCTCCAAGTGTTTTGCATTTCATATAACTGCTTTTATATCCAGGTTAATATGATTAATTATACTGGTAAAAGTTTTGAAACACTATCAAATGATCTGGCAAAATCTAGGGTAAGTCAAACAAATTATTTTACCATTATTTAATTTACAAATAAGCACTTCAAAATTAATGACCGTTTGGAAAACCATATCTTTTAAATGTCTTTGCTTAATTATATAAGAATTCCACTGCCCAGGTTTCCTAAGTTTATTTTCTTTTGCAGAATGCATTATTGTTGAGCAGAGTTCTTGCTGGACCATTAGAACAATTTATTTACCCCACAGGTATTCAGAGACCTAAGGTATTGTCAAACTAAATAGGGCATGATGACTTAAAGAATTTAGGATGAATGTTTTGCTCCAGCAGATTATTCCATGCAACAGTTCATAACAAGAACATGTGGAGTCAGAGAATCCTAAACTTAATTGCAAAGTATACCATGATGCAAATTCAGCTCCTTTAAGAACGTGCATGTGAAATATGTTTTATACAACTGATGTTACATAATATTTCAGATGTTCTATTCATCTGCTATTCTTTTTGTTCCTCGGGTAGAAGACAATATTTTAAGTCTTAATTGAAATAAATGATTAGAACTGTTTTGTGCAATATATAATATAGTTTTAGTATGGTGTCTGATGGGACACTAGATGGAGCTATATCTTTGAAATGAGCCCACTGTTGGAAATTCAGCTTTTGAAAAGTAAATACAAAGGAAAATAAATCAAGACAAGAAACCTCACAAGCAATATAATGATTTAAATTATTGTGAAACAGAGCCCCAAATAATTTCAAGTGAATAGGATGATTTCTTTTTATTGTTATTATATATATATATATATATATACATATACTGATTGCTTTCTCCACAGTGGTAATTCTTTATCAAATTACCATTAAAAATTTAAAGCCTGAATAAACTTTTACCAGTAAACATAACACAAAATTAGCTCACACCTTGCTATAAATAATGCAGTAGAATAATGTAGTACTACTTTTCTGTCACTCCTCTGCTCATCGCACTTCTATGACGAATATTGAACAACGGTAATACTATATATATATATATATATTCATTGTAGTTCATATTGTGACCCCATTAGAATAACCTTCTATCCTATGGCTACTGCTCCTTGGAACTAATAACAGCAGCCATCTTTTCTATGCAAGCAATTGCAGTAATGTGGTTTGTAAATGATAAAATGACGTGGAAAAACATCATCTAAAGATCCAATTAGAGCCAAAAGCTGTGAGTATTTGTGGATGGAACTTTTCTCGCAAGAGGTTACTAAAGTTGGTTAATTAAAAATAATTAAGGTTTCTTTGCATTAAGGCTCAAAACAAGTTTTGGAGCCTTGAAAGGAATGACTTTTAATGAGTCTCATGTAAAATTTTCCATAAGATACTTGAGTTTTACAAGATCTTGTCAGAAGTGTAATAATAGAAATAGGAAGCTGGCTGTGAAACAAAAAGTACATCTAAATTAACTTCCCCATAAATTACACAATTTCTCTCCTCTCCTCAAAGAGAGCTTTTTGTTCACTCAATAGCAAGACCAAGAATGGTCTTGCTCCTCTTTTTTTTTTTTTTTTTTTTTTTTTTTTTTTTTTTTCCTCTTGCTATCTCTACAGAGATTGCTAAAGATGTTCTTCAACACAATGAGAAAAGATAAGGAAATCCATAGCTTGTTTCTTTACATTCTAGCCAAAAACAGATTTCCAAAGTCACCAGTGGGTGGCCAGGCTGTAGTGAAATACCATGTAGTGAAATGCTCTGATTTTCATGAAGAATATTTGTTTTTCCTTTCTGAAACATTTAAATGTCTCCTTCTCATCTTCCCTGTACACTGCTGTTTTCAAGTAGGCTCCTCATCTCATTAATCCAATTTGTACTGAAAAAGCTTCTGTTGATTAATTCTGTATTTCATTATCCACCTATGTGGTTATATGTGATAGCTGTTTGTCCTTGAGGTAGAATTTTTAAGTGACTAAAACAGTGCCTTGCAGGGAGTTTTGTGGGAAAGGTGCTGATGCTAACTGGTGCTCAGTTAGTGAGTTTTGTGAACACACTTCAAAAGTCCTTTTAATCTATCTTAGTCTATTTGAATAATATGGAACCTTTCTGCTGAAAACAAACAAAAACCACCACCAACAAAAATAAATAAATGAACACGCCTCACCCTAAATTTATATGAAATGAGTAGATTTCAGCTGCAGATTTTTGCCAAATTAACAATGGATTAACAGATTAACAATGGATTTGGCTTCAGTTGACTGTATTGAGAAAATACATATTTTGTCTTAACTAAAGTTAGCACAAAATATCACTTTTATGCCATTCACACATCTACAGACAGAAGAAAGTGAACAATAATAATGCCAACATTAGCAGATATTAGTGTCCTGCTTAATCAATATATAACCTATTCATATAAACTAATAGACCTACTTATATTGTCTATGTTTTTGAAAAACAGAGAGGTTGTGGATTGTAAAATTTACAGTGAATCCATTCATAACGTTGTGCCCCCCCCCCCCCCAATAAAATAGTAAGGGTTTTAATTTTCTATATTTCAGAGTAAAACAAAATATAACAAAATATTTATGAAATAATGAACTCCACAGAATTTGATGGAGACAATACTGAACATTCCAAGGTTTCAATGCTATGGAAATCAGAATCACAGAATCGCAGAATGGTTGAGGTTGGAAGGGACCTCCGGAGGTATCTAGTCCAACACCTCTGCCAAGCAGGGTCACCTAGAGCATGTTGCATGAAATTATTTCTAGAATATACTATTAGCTCCTCTTGCATACACCAGTATGAGACACAGAGAAAGTCTGTCCATCTTGCTTCAAATTAATTATTGCTAGCCAAAAGTTTCTCAGAAACTTAAAGACAAATTCTAAGTGTTGAAGTTCATGACTAACATGCAAGGAGATGGGATATAAAATAAGACGAGGAACAGATTTCAATTTCACAAATATGAATTGCTCAAGCTCAGTGTCTCATATGGCTTGTCCTCCTATTAGAATGCTCATGAGTAGATATTATAAAAAAACTTTGTAAATTTAAAACATTAAAAAACTGTTCACATCATTGATACCATTGTACTGAAAGCAAAATGCAAACTACTGACAGTTCTGCATATATAAACCTATTACATTTATTTGCATTAGTCTGTGTTGCTAAAGATGAGCTGAAGTTACAATATAATTTGATTTTAGGGATTATTCTATGTGCCTCAGTTTCAATAGTGATCACGATTTTGGTTAGTACTTGTTAGCAGATTCTTGGAAGGCAGCCTCTTGAAAGTTGAAAGGAAGAGAAAGAAAGAAAGAGGGGTAGGAAAAGCTTAGCTGTACTGGAAACATACAAATGAAAGAAGCCTTCTGTTTTGCAAATACAATGTGTTCTGAGAGCAGTGAATAGCTCTCTGAGGAATAAAACATTTGTAAGGGTGCAAGAAGGTTGAAGGTTTTTTTTTTTTTTTTTTTTTTTTTTTTAACATATATATATATCATTAACATAAGCTTCAAACACTAGAAGTAGGAAGTAGGTTAACAGGATTAATTTTTAGTTTTAGGTGATTAACAGACTACTTGCAGAGAAGTCTTATTTCTGGTATGTGAGAAAAAAATGAAAGTATAATGAAGTCTTGCATGAAACTGAATTTCTCCTTGAGGAACTGAATTCATTAACCATTTAAATTGTAAGTGATGAGCAATTCACTCAAAATACCCATTGATTTAGTTCTGCTAAATTTATACCCAGATATTAAATTGCGTGCAGAGAACAGCATAGTTATCCCAATGACTGGAACCAGATAAAAATCTAAGAGTACTGGTGAAATTCTTTTGGTTCAAATTCAAAAATTACACAAGTGGGTATTTCTCCACAGATTTCTGTTACAAGCACCATAAATCAGCCTTAGAACTTGTGGTGGTTTTACTCGGGTGGGTGGCTGAGCTCCACCACAACAGCTCTCTCACTCCCCCTCCTCAAAGAGAAACGGGAGAAAATACCATGAAAGGTGCTCAAGGGTTGAGATAAGGACGAGGAGATCGTGCGGTAATTATCGTGATGGGCAAAACAGACTCAGCATAGGGAGATAGGAAGATTTATTGCCTATTACTAACAAGCTAGAGAAGTCAGAAACAAAGGAAAGAAACTAAAAGCACCTTCCCCCCCATCCACCCTCTTCCACCTCCTCCCCCCAAGCAGCACGGGAATGGGGGAACAGGGGTTATGGTCAGTCTGTAGCGCTTCTCGCCACCGCTCCTTCTCAGTCACTCTCGTCCCCTGTGCCGTGGGGTCCCTCCCACAGGATGCAGTCCTTGCTGAACTGATCCGGCGTGGGCTTCCCATAGGCAGCAGCTCTTCAAGATCTGCTCCAGATATGGGTCCATACCATGGGGTCCATCCCTTGGGAGCAAGCTTTTCCGACCTGGTTCCCCCACGGGCAGCAGCTCCTGCCAGGTCACTTGCTCCTGCGTGGTCTCCTCTCCATGGGCTGCAGGTCCGGCCCGGAATCTGCTCCGGCAGGGGTCTTCCACAGGCCACAGTCTCCGTCGGTGCAGGTCCACCTGCTCCACTGTGGTCTCCTCCATGGGCTGCAGCATGGAACCCTGCTTCACCATGGTACTCCATGGGCTCCATGCCTGCTTCATGATCCTCACCACAGGCCACAGGGGACTTCTGCTCCGGCGCCTGAAGCACCTCTCCCCCTCCTTCTTCACCAACCTTGGCACCTGCAAGGCTGTTCCTCATTCCTCTCACTCTCCCAGCTGCTGTGTGGTGCAGCGTTTTTTTCCCCTGTCTTAAATATGCTCTCACAGAGGCACAAAACAACATCACTTATTGGCTCAGCTCTGGTCAGCAGTGGGGCCCTTACCAAACATGGGGCAGCTTCTAGATCCTTCTCACAGAAGCCACCCCTATGGCCCCCCTGCTACCAAAACCTTGCCATGTAAACCCACTACAGAGCTAATTCCTGTTCTGGGTATTTGCAGGGCTTTTCATGTAATCAATACAGATTCACACAAGTGTAATGCAAAGTCTTAATTGCAAGTAGAATACAGAAACACAGAGTCATCTAGGTTGGAAGAGACCTCCAAGATCACCTAGTCTAACCTCTGACCTAACACTAACAAGTCCTCCATTAAACCATACCACTAAGCTCTACATCTAAACGTCTTTTAAAGACCTCCAGAGATGCTGACTCAACCACTTCCCTCGGCAGCCCATTCCAATACCTAACAACCCTTACAGTAAAGATTTTTTTCCTAATATCCAACCTAAACCTCCCCTCATGCAACGTTAGCCCATTCCCCCTTGTCCTTTGACCAGGCACGTGGGAGAATAGACTAATCCCCACCTCGCTACAGCCTCCTTTGAGGTACCTATAGGGAGTGATAAGGTCGCCCATGAGCCTCCTCTTCTCCAGGCTAAACAATCCCAGCTCCCTAAGGTGCTCCTCGTAAGACAAGGAGCACTAAATAAAGTAATGTAACTGGCATTAATTTTAATTGGCTTAGGGAGGTACCACATAGATTTAACACAGCAAAAGAGAAAGAGCATGAAAATCATTTGAACTATTTCAAAATATTTTTTCCTTTTCACATTTCTGTGAATTTCCTCTCCTGAAATGATTATACCACTTATTTCCTCATTGATTTCTTACAATGCATACTGTAGCTAGACGAAAGAATTCCCAGAGGTGCACTGAAACTTTTCTTTTAGTTATATACTTTTCTTACCAATTTAAATGAAACAGGATTCACACTTTTTTTCCTCACACAGTTACTAACATACTGCTTTTAGAAATGTCACTGTAATTGTTTCTGGATTATCCATAACAACTTTTGTTCTTTTATTTTTTTCATCTTTTCTTCAGTGACTTACATTTCAGTGTCATCCATCCAGTTTATAACAATGAATTAATCTGCTATCTAGGTCCCAAATAATTACCTATAAGTCTTTTGAAAAATCCGCATTATAATTAGCTTTCTGAATATCCATGGTTTACTAGATATATAAATGAACCAAAGCTAGACAGAACTTCTACGTATACACTGTTCCAATGGTGTGACAATTTTGGTTAAAAGAAATCTTTATTTTACATTGTTTCACAGATTTTTTTTTAAAGCTCTTCCACTACAGAGTGAGAGGTGTGTTCTTTTCATTCCAGATTTGAGGATGTTGCCTAGTTTCTGCACACAAAACTGGTTTTATAAACAGGAAAACATATGACTGACGCTGATTGAAATGACTGAAATGAATGATTACTGACTGAAGCTGGTTAATTTTTTAGATCATCCTTAAAACAACATGAATCTATGACAGAGCAGGAAAAGAGTACACTAGGGACTTCTTCAGTAACTAGCATGTTTTTAAATACTAATCCAGACAAGTTCATTTCAGGCCAGTTAGTGGACTGGCTGAAGCAAGTTTCAGAGGTTATTATATTAAATTAGTTATTTCTAAGAACTTACAAAAAATGTGTGAAATTCCAGAAGACAGGAAAAAGAAAAGAAAGGATGGAATGACTTTGCAAAATCTTGGCAACTCTCCTAGGTAGATGTATGCCGTACAAGAGATGTTTCAAATGAGTACCAAAACAGCTGATGTGACCTGTATTTATTCCCTATAACAGAAAAAAAAAAATTTGTGGACAGCATGAATTGTTTGGGAAATCAAACTTTATCTTCCTTTTAGCAATATAAGTGCATAACTTTTCGATTTATCCCCTTGGCTATGGAAAACAGCTAATTCCTTTCTGCAGTACCACATCTATGTATCAACATGGTATTTAGTGTACCTATCCCTTCCACCCTTTCATGTCTAAAGACATATCATCTCAGTTGATTAGTCAATAACTCAATGCAGTTTTTTTAAATTCTCCTTGCCATGTTTTCTTGACCTTTAATCATTCTATTATTTTTGTGTCTCTTCCATGAACCATAGCCTTTTTTATTGAGCCATAATTTTTCTCAAGTATCACATCCAAAACTTTCTGTATTGCTCTAGATGAAGCCTTTCCACTGCTAACTAGAAGAAAATGTTTCTTCTATGTTTCATACTGATGTTGATCCAATTTAAGCAACCCATTTCAGCATTCACCTTTTCCATCAGAGAATGACAGAGGCATGTTCAGAACAATTCTTGTGTAACCCCTCTCACTACTAGGGACAAAGACTTTAAGGTTAACAAGAGACTTTAGTAACTATGCTTTGAACACTATTTCTCCGGTGATTTCCCATTTTTGCAGACTCCCTTATAGTAAGTCCATATTTTCATGGTAGCTTATGAATATGTCATATTGGGCAGTCTAAATATTTACAGGGGTCACGATATATACTGCAATCCTCAAGACAAATTACCTTGTCAGAGAATGAAATCAGATTGATTCAGTATGATTTACTCTTTAAAATCCATGTTGACTGTTTCTTACACATCATTACACTCCAGATACTTGTCTATATTATGTTTATTATTTGTTCTTATATTGTTATAGACACCAAATTTAGATTTATAATTCAATAGCTATTCACTTTCTGTCTTTCAGAGGTTGAACAGAATAAGATACAGTCTAAGTTGTTCCTAAATGATATAGGTTATATAGGTTTGTTGCTTACCTAGAGAGAACTTTACTATTATTTAACCTGAAAGCTTTTGGGTTGTCTAAATGTAGGCACTTTTGCATGGTCCTAAATGCTTCCTTTAAGTCTGATGAAACCTACATTTCACGTCAAAAAGCATCTAAATATTGCAAATATTTGTAACAATTGTTGCTGAGAAGCATTTTACTTCTTTTTGAATATTCATTACTGTGACTGACTCTGTTGCAGAGCCTAGGAGAGGATGGAATGGCTCTCAATTGCTAGGTCTCTTCCCTTTCCTGGCCTTTTCTATCTTAGGTCTTAATTTCCAAGTATTGCTCAGGCAAATCCTTTGCACTGTATGTGAAGTCCCATCTCATCTGCTCCTTGGCAAAAGACCCTGACTTCGCCAAGTATAGAGAACTCTACCATTTTGTGGTCACTCTGCCCAAGACAGTTCCCAACCACCACATCTCCCACCAGTCCTTCTCTGTTAGTGAACAGAAGGTCTAGTGGGGCAACTCCCCTGGTAGGCTCACTAACCAGCTGCATCAGGAAACTATCTTCCACGCTCTCCAGAAACCTTCTAGACTGCTTCCTCTGAGCTGTATTGTATTTCCAATATATGTCTGGGAAGTTGAAGTCCCCCACAAGAACAAGTGCTGGCAATTGTGCGACCCCTGCCAGCTGCTTGTAGAACGCCTCATTCATCTCCTCATCTTGGTTTGGAAGTCTATAAAAGACCCCCACCAGGATGCTTGCCTTGTTGGCCTTCCCGCTGATCCTGACCCATAGGGACTAAACCTTATCATTCCCAGCACTGAGTTCCAAAACTTCAAAACAGTCTCTAATACAGAGAGCCACTCCAGTTGTTGATCAGTGTTGTTTAGCCCAATAGGCAGCTAAGTATCACAAAGCTTTTTCGTGTCTCTCCCCCTGAGGGGGTCAAGTAAATCAGAAAAAGAAGTAAAACCATTTAATAGGACAGAAGAGGAAATAATGATAAAGGAATAACAACAACAACAGAATACACGAAACAAGTGATGCACAATGCAATTGCTCACTACCTGCTGACCGAGGCCCAGCCAGTCCCCAGGCAAGGGTAGCCACCTGCCTTGGCCAACTCCCCTGTATCATGGGGAAACTCAACACCATATAGTAAGGACTACCCATTCTGTGCTGCCTTCTGAAGAGCCTATAGCCAGTCATTGCAGCACTCCAGTCATGGGAGTGGTCCCACCATGTTTCAGTGATGGCAGCCAAGTCATAGCTTGCCTCCCACACAGTGGCTTCCAGCTCCTGCTGCTTGTTGCCCATGCTGAGTGCATTAGTGTAGATGCACTTCAGCTGGGCCACTGCCTTCTCCCCTGGCCCTAACATTGTTCCCCCAGGCTCATCTTTAATGAGCCTCCTTTCACCCCTGTCCCCCTTCTTACCTAGTTTAAAGCTTTCTCAATGAGCCCTGCCAGCTCTTGGGCTAGGATCCAT
The DNA here is from genome assembly GCF_011077185.1 of Oxyura jamaicensis. NCBI lineage: Eukaryota > Metazoa > Chordata > Aves > Anseriformes > Anatidae > Oxyura > Oxyura jamaicensis. Next base: position 50,049,862 of record NC_048893.1, on the reverse strand, counting down.
TTTCCCTTTAGAGATAGGTGTGACCCATCTGTAGCTATCAGGCCGGGTGCTGAGTAAAGTGCCCCGTGGTCAAAACAAACAAACAAACAAAATTTCTGTGTTGGCACCAGCCTCTGAGCCATGTTATTTATCAGGTAGGCTTTCCCGGTCCTCTCTGTACCCCTCCCTGCCACTGTAGGGAAGGAGGAAAATGGCACCTGTACTCCCACTCCATCTACTAACCGTCCCAGTCCCCTAAAGTCCCGTTTGATAGCCTTCAGGCTTCTCTCAGCAATTTCATCGCTGCCAGCCTGGACTATCAATAGTGGATAGTAATCAGAGGGACGAACCAGGTTGGGAAGGTTGCTGGCAATGTCCCTAACTCAGGCCCCAGGGAGGCAGCAGACTTCCCTACAGGTAGGGTCAGGCCAACATATGATCCCGAGAAGAGAGTCACCTACAATGATTACCCTTCTTTCTTTCTTGGTTGAGGCAGTCTTGAGGCATGAGTCAACCTCCTCGCCTTAGGCAACCTCCTGGGTGGACTTTCAACCACATCCTCACCCACCAGTCTCTCAAGCTCCAAGGCCTCTAACCTGTTGTGTGCACCTGGGAAGGCAAGGCTGGTAGGTAGGGAGGTTGCTTGCAATGCCAAGCAGTGACCTGTTTCTATTCCTCTTCATCTCCTAGGTCCCCTCCCTTTGCCTGACAGCAACAGGGCAGGTGGTCCACCACTGTCTGTCTCACCCCGGTGCCTTTCTTTCAGGCCTGGCAGGGAACTGCTCCACCAGTCTATCTTCTGCTCACACTCCTTGACAGCTCTTAACCTCTCCACCTCCTCCTTGAGCTCTGCCACCAGGCCAACCTGCTCATCCACCTGCTCACACCTCACACACACACTGTTGCTGCCACCCTCAGATGGCAGCAACAGGCTCAGGCACTCCCTGCATCCAGAAACCTGAACTGCTGCATTTTTGATTGGGCACTCAGTCTGGGTCACCACAGACTTTCCAGAGCAAGCTTTCTGCCTAGTGCAGACCACAGCGGTTTAGCTATAGGTAGACAGCCGGTAGATGACCTATTCTCCTGAGCGGGGACGGATCCTCTGCCCTGTCCGTGCGCGCACAGCCCGCACAAGCTACCGCGCTCAGCCCCGTTTGCCCGTCCTAGTCGCCACGCTCCCTAGGGCCTGCCTTTGAACGGCCAGGAAGGGGGCGCTGCTGGCTCTGCCCACGCCTCATCAGCCTGCCTCGAGAGGGCTGGCAGGCCCTGGCGGCTCCCTCGGCTGCCTCGAATGGCCTCGATGTCGGGGAAAAAAAAAAAAAAAAAAGCCATGACCGCCTCGATCCCCACTCCGCTGCAGAACATGTCTGTCCCGAAGCCGATCACCTCGGTGAGAGGGGCAGACGCGTTCATACTGGTGTCTGTTTCTGTCTGTAAGGGCTATGATGCATCCATTCACCATTTGGTTCAACAGACTTATACTTAGAAGGTTACTGTTTGTGATGAAAGACAAATTGTAGAGGAAAGGAGACAATAAAAACTTATTTTACAATTGCCTATGAAACAGCCCTAGAAACTTATAAGGAAAATATTCTGAACTGCATGTAATATCACTACTTGAAGTCACATTACATGAGGGAAAACAAGTGTTCATTGGAAGATTCCACAATTCCCTCAAGCAGAAAATCTGTGTATGCCCTAAGCAAAAGGAGAGAGGAGTATATCACAATTGTGTTTTCATAACTTGATAAAAATAACAAATCTACTATCTTGAAATTATGTAAAACCAGACACTTTTTGTCATTTATATTCTTAAAGTTGAAATGGTTTTGTTTGTTATTACTCCAAAAACGACAGTAGATAGTAACATGGACTGGGATTCAGTTATTCATTTACTGACTTGCAGATTAATATGATGTTGAAATCTACATCCAAACTAGTCAAACAAAGCAATCTTTAAGACAGTGCACAGAAATATGAACAACATTTTGATATGTATCACCCTCTTTGGCAGAAGTGAAGATTCCCTGGAATTATGTCTCTCCTCAGTAGCTGTCAGAGTCTCCTTTAATGACTAGTTCATATGTAAACATCCATGCTGCTGATGACTTAAATCAAATAAAATAAATATCACTCTTTCTTACTGGAGAACAAAATGATGGCTATGAATGAGAAGATGTATAAATCTAAACAGTACTGTTCCCTATTTGTGCCATTGCACACTAGCCTCAAAATAAGACTACAAGTTCTCCAATTAACAGGGAACACCAAATCCTTTTTTTTTTTTTTTTCCCTTAAATATACATATTTCATAATTTTATTTCATAATTTTATTACTTTAAATGGCAAAATGAAGTGATAAAATAAAAATGAAAAAATAATAAAAAAAAAGAGCAAAGGAATTTTGGTGCTCTTAGAATACCAGAAAAGAATTTTACAGCTCTTAGAATCCAGTCTCTTTTCTGGAACTGAATTCTAATCTTCCTTACACCCTTTTCACAGGATAACAAGTCAGTTCTGACTGAAGTAGCTGAAATAAAATGCAGTCAGAGGCTAAAGGTCTCTGAAATATACTATAATGTAAAGTTGTCCAACAGAAGGAAGTCAACATGAAGGTTCAATCAAATATTCCTTGCAGTGCAGTTCATTATTTATGAAGACTACTATCCAAACATGGGAAATAATACCGTTATCTTGCTATTTAACCACATACATTAGTTTCATAATTATTTTCTCAGATAAAATAGATTATGGATTTTGTTTATGAGTTCAATTGTAAATTCCCAATAGGAGCTGTTTAACAAATAGGTTTGCCCGTGTTTCTGCTTCCTCTATTTATCATGATCAAGTAATTAAATAAATCTGCAACTGTTTAATAGACTTATGGAAACATGTAATTTTCTGTGAACCTTTTTGTTTAATATGTGTTTAACAAGGGAAGGTAGCTGTTAAAAAATAAAATTCACCTGAGTTATCAAATTGCTAGTTGAGGAGTCATCTAACAGAAGAAGAAACACAGTTTCACTTTCTGAGTAATTATCTGACTTTTTACACATTTGGAAGATGGAACAACATCAACTTTAAAATACTGTGTGCATTAGAAGCTGCAGAGTAGGAATCTTTATGCCTCTCAAAGGTAGTAAGTGCAGCATAGCAATGAATTACTTAGACCAATAAAAAGAGAATGGAGAAATAGGTTATCTTAAGTTTTAGCTCTTTTTAAAAGAAACTTGAAATAAAAAGGGCTTCAGGAAAGCCCATTGTCTTTTCTAATTTATTACAGATATGTTACAAAATTGAAAGAAACTCTTAAATGGTCTCTAAGCCGCATGGAATTTGCAAGAGCTTTATAAAATGCTAAGACAAATGCAGCAGATAAATGTCTCTCTCTGTTTCAGTGGGTTTGTGTGAGAATCCATGGGTATTCTGAGAGGAGAATTCAGCCCCAAATCTGATTTTAGAGAAATATCTGGAGAAATATCTGAAGTAAAATTATCTTAAAACTAACTTATGTACCAAAAGATTTAATGAGGTATTTATGAAATATCTTGTTTCTGGAAGACAGTGTGTGCTTGGGCTATGAAAAAAATCATTCCAGATCTCAGAAACAAAAAGAACGGTGCCATCTCTAGCTTTTATTTACAGTATTGGAGAATTTGAAAATGTTATCCTTTCTTTTTTAAAACTTTTTATTGAATTAATGAAGTTAACAGTGATGAGATTTGTAAAGTATTTTGAGTAAGAAACTATCAACTCCCTCAGAACACTACATTTACTGTTGGCTGTGTGAAAAGCTAACATTTCTGATTTGGTTATACTTGTGTTACATGTTGAAGACTCTCCATTCACAATGGCTAGAGTCCCCTTTGTTTTTTGTCTGGATTCTGAAGTACAATAAGGAGAACTGTCTTTAATTCTTAGTTCAGAAACACCACTGATTGTTATATCAAATTCACAGTTTCTGTGCTCTTTTACACAGACACTGTAGTTTTTAAATATAGCAGACCAGATACATGGAGATTGGTGTTTTTGCTTTTTGATTTGCTTTTTGATTTGCTTTTTGATTTGCTGTGTAAAACCTTGAAGTCTTGGGGGTGTAGGGATTGCCCTTCTCCTTAATCATAGTCTCAATAAACACGTGTACATAGCTAGCAGGAAAATATGCAGTTGTTAAAGGAGACAAAGGACATGTGTTGAAACCTCTCTACTTCCAGGGAAGTTTCAACATTCTGGTTTCTTTATTTTCCAAAATACCCTCTTAAGCTCTTCTGAGAGCCAGCTGACTGAATGCATGTATTGCGTAAGTAGTAAGTTAGAAAGACATTTTGTGGAGGTGCTTCAAAGAATTTACAAAGGAAGGATATGCAGGTGGGTATGCTATTTGTTTCCTGTCCCTTGTAGGTATGCCAAATTGGTTTGCACCAAGATTAAATTCTCTTCAGTAATTACAGCAATTTAATTGAATTTGTACACACATGCAAAATTGTTCTTCTGCCCTGCTGCAATCTGAAACTATTTTATAGAGGCAGAAATTTACTAAAAGCTATTAAGCCAACATAAAATATTTTGTAATAAATGTGACAAAATGTTCTGTCGTTTATTTGTTTAGGTCAGGCTTCAGCTTAAATTGTCTATGGGGAAATAACCATAAAAAAATAAACGCCAAAAGCTCTTTCTTCAAAGTACTGGGTGATATTCTACAATAAAAACATTTGTTGAAGTAGATTACTTTTCCTCACATAAGTGGGAAAGGGTCATAAGCACAAAGCTCTTGGATAGTCAAAACAGCATGTATCTGCTGACTCATCTAAAGTGGAAGATGCTAATACACAGTTTGTATCCTGGCAGGTGAGAGCAGTTACCCCTAATTGGGATATAAACAATGTATGAGTATTTCTGAGAGCATGAGGGAACTGAAAGAGCAAACAATTTATGTAGTTGCTTAAGGCTTAAGTTATTTTTTTTTTTTCTTTCTTTCTCTCTCTCTCTCTCTCTCTCTCTCTCTTTTTTTTTTTTTTTTTTTTTTTTTTTTTTTTTTTCCTTTTGGATATTGGTGCTGTTGCTGAACTTCAGAATGGAACCTGTGATGATGAAGACAGTCTTACTGCTGTGAGTACTGACTTCTATTTAGTCGATCTAAATAATAGATGTTCATTTTGCTGTACAGGACAATAATTTACTGAAGCTATTAAATTAGACTAATGCTATTTTAAAATACTTGGGAAGAATTTGTTGTCCTTTTTAAAACTTACACTGGATCTTATACACCTAAAAGAATGTAGAGTTTTTGGATATTGTTTTGTGGATTATTGAGAGAAAGCCTTTGGCTATAAATTGGAGTTGATTACTGAGGGATTCTAACTAAAATTTGCATTTTCCTTATTAGATCTAAGAAATAGTATTGCTGGTTCTAAGTGCTGTTCTATAGATTGTCTTGTCACAGCTGGGCTGATGGGTACCTGAGAACCAAGCATACTCGTGTGTGGTAAATTGATGCTGGACTTCTGAGAGTTCTCTTTAAAAGTGCATTTGAATTTTCTGTCTATCTCCTTGCCATATATCGATTTTATGCCAATATCTAATTAGAGCCTTTGAGTTCTCCTATAGTCTGTGTTTCCCATGCCTGGGAAAAAATAAACAAACAAACAAAGCCTGCTTGCAACTGATAGCTTATATTTTCTTTCTAACTTTATTTGTATATACAAAAAAAGCTGTATCAGAGCTCATGCCAGCACTTTCTATTATTCTATTTCTAGTTCACAATTGTCTCTACACTGAGACAATCCTGAGGGTGTTGAGGTGGAGCCTAAATGTATTTTTCTAAAATTATCAGTCTTACAGGACACACGTGGATCATTCACTTCATCTAAAGGCCGGGCACTGATGATGTTCCTACTAGCTCATAAGAAGTCTGTAAGACTTCCAGAATGAAGGCCAGCCAGATGGAGTAATGGTGATGTTGAGGTGGGTGATCCCAGCTCCAGGATTCTCCTTGAATAATGTGAGGTCAATACATACTTCCTGTTCTCTGCCCTACGTTAGCTTTTTCAAAGCTAATGAAAGAGAGAAAGAAAGAGATGTAGGATTGTGTTGCCAAAGAGTCAGTATAATCCATAAGTTTATGTGGCTAAAAATTTGGGGAGGACCTTCCCTCAACATAGGTGATGAGAAACAATTCCTGATTTCAAAGGATGCAGGAATTTCTTTTATAGAGGAATTAAGCCTTAGATGTGTTTATATATTACGCAGTGGTGGTGAAACATTCAATACAGAAACTTGCCATTTCCGTCCTCTTCAGGAAGATGTTTATTACCATTTAAATATTAAGATATGCCTTCTTATAATTAAAAAAGCAAACAACCAGGTTAGTAAAAATGGAAATTCTTTTGTAGGTATGGAAAACCATTAAACTTGAACCTTAGAGTATGAATGACTTGTCTAGACAAAAATGATATCACTCACTTCATCAAGTGCAGTATCAAAAATGATGTGCTTAAATACAAATTTATTTCCAGCTGCATCGTAGTCTGCTTTGGGGATGAAGTAGTAGTTAAGTAAACAGTTACTGGTGTTTTAAAAAATAAAACCACACATACACACAAAACCTATGATTTTGTCTTAGAGTACTTTATACACGATCTAAATTTGTCTGAAATGTTACTTAAACTTTGAAAGTATTGTTTTATGTCAATATGACTTTTTTTTTTGGGGGTGCAGAGGGGAGAAGGGAGGAAATACCCTATTGTCCAGATATATGAAACAATTATTTTTACTAAGCAAAAATTGTTGCATTTCTAGAACAGTAGCACAGTACCACTAACGTCTTCTCCTTGGAAGCTTCACATTTCTGCATAAAATTACTATTTGCATAAATAACCATACTGGAGACGTGTCAATTTTTGTCATTATGTTGGAAAGAGATACGTTTGTTCATCTAGTGAACAGAAGGTTTTTAATGTAATGCATGTAACTTCATTGCAGCAGGGGGGCGAGGCGAGGATACTGACAATATAATTCTCCCAGTAAATGGTAAGTTGTTCACTCAGACTTCCACATAATTATATCTTTCTAGAGACTGAAATCTTTTCATGAACAGAAAAGATAACTGGACAACAAACAAACAAATATACGTGCTCTTAAAGCTGAACTGAATTAAATATATTCAAATTTAAAATTACAAATCTAATACTGCATACAAAATGTGATGTTTAAAAATGCTTTTTTGCAACTGTCCATTAAAAGTAGTTTGACAGTTAGCTAAGATAGTCCATAATTTTGTCTATATTTTTCCTCCTTAAGGTACTACACTAATCTGGTCTATAAATGAATGACTTGCTTGACAATCTTATTCATCATCAACTTAATTTTATTTTATTTTAAATTTAATGCATGATATAAAGGATGGACAAAATAGAGATCCATTACTTAGTGCAAAAGGAAACAAACTTTCTGTGATCTCCTGGGAGAGAATTTAGCATCGCATCAAGGTGATGGTCAGCACCATGTCTGGAACGGATGTCTTTATATGATGTTTATTTTTATTTTCTTATTTTTTTGGTCATTCTCATTGCTATTTGTCTAAGGTAGTTTCTGAAGTCTTTAGTAGTAGTTCCTGAAATCTTTAAAAGATCTTTCCATTGAGGTTGAGCAGCTTGTGAATTTGGCTTGTGAAAGAAAAAAAATAAAGAATTCGGAATCCATTTCCTTTGTATTGACTTGATTTCAAATTTTAGGTAGAAAGACAGTTTGTAGAATCATTTATAAGGAGAGCATGAAATGCTTCTATAGGGGGTGTGTGTGTACCTCCTTTATGGAGTTATCTGGATCACTTTTTTTAATTTCCTGTATTTCCAAAAACTTCACTTTTGGGGTCTATCCTATCAGCCTTCTGTACCATCTTATATATATATATATATATATATATATATATATATATATACACACACACATTTCCTTATAGGAAACAAGAATGAAATACTAATGCTGAAACAGAATTGGCTTCACAATCTATTCAGCCTTTTTCTTCACTATTGGAAATTTACCTATCCACAACATCCACTTACCCTTGTCATGTGCCATATGATTTGTAAGGGTGCTTATGAGACTTGCTTTCAGTAATCAAATACTGCATTGTTCCTGAGAAATACTCAGTTACAAAACATCTTGTCTTTCAATTTCCTAAAGTACCCCTTAAGAATTAGTTTCTGCCTTAAAGTGTTAAAGCTAATTTGTATATAAAACAAACAAACAAAAACACAAACAAAAAACCCAAACCAACCAACTAAACAAAAAAGCTATGTAGCTCCTGACTGAGAGGAAAGAAAAGAGAGAATGGATAAAGTATAAAAAACAAATGTTTTTGTTGTTGTGGTTATTGTTTTGTTTAACTGCTGCCTATTTTGTGGCACTGTTCTTTCTGTGGAAGAGCTGTAAACTTATAGTAATCTGAATTCTACAGAAAGAATAAATTGTTTAACTTTTAAAAATAAACTGAGAGCAAGCCTATCATCTGCTAGCTGATTCAATTAGATAGAGTGACTGTCCTCTAGAGCTTTCCAATTTGTCTAAGAAAGGACTTCCATGTTTCTCTCATGCTGATTCTCTCATGATTCTCTCATACATGATTCTCTCATGTACCTCTCAAGCTGACTGGAGTACCCACTTTCAGTGACACTGAGTAATAATGATAAGCCTTTATGTATATATATATATACAAAGCAGTCAATGTTTATATTTATCTCATGTAAACATCATGAGAAGTTTACAAGAAAAAGTATGCATATTGCTTAATATTTTGAAAAATAAATAAACAACAAAACAAAAACAAACAAGGAATTAAATTCCAGGAGATAGTTCATATGGTGGCTTTCAGAGTTAAAGATACCTCTTTAAAGCCTTAACACCTTCAAAGAGAGACAAAATAAGTTCATGAGGCCTACTGAAAACACAGAAAGCTGCAGATGACCCAGGAGATCTGAGCTGATGACAACTGGTGACTGAAGTTGTCACTTACCCATTCCCTGTGTTGATACATAGACATCTCATCAGTCCATAGCTGGAGACAAAATACTCTGGCTAGCAGTATGGTTGGTTTATCTCACTGGGGCTTTTCATTACATTATGGGCTCTAATAGTCCTTTGTGTTCAGCATTTATCTTTAACTAGCCCTAGAAACTCCGTTCAAAATTTCAGGTCTTATTCTATATAGTAAGCCCAGGCACTAAAGACATATTCATTCTGGAGGCCAGGTAACAATGTTTTCTTGTTCATTGTAATTAAATGATAGTTGAATATATCTGATGTATACCTGAATATTTTGAATATACTTTCAATAAAGCTATAAGAACAAAACTGGAGAAGTAAGTTTATCATTAATGAAATCATAGAAGAAATTTTCACTAATACTCTTACTAGCTGTATCTTTAGAACTCTATTGTTCTAGTTCTGGAAAAAGTAAAGTAAAAATAAGCTTTTTTTTTTTTTTTTTTTTTTTTTTT